>NC_056729.1:541969304-542144304 GCF_019279795.1 Protopterus annectens | reverse complement strand
TCAGGGTGATTGCAGTTTATAGGTCTCCTTTTTGCTGGGATTTATGTAAGACCCCTAAAGTGGGAAGGATGAAAGTTTAAAAATAAAACATCTTTCATGAAATGTCTGAGGTGGAAGACTGTGTATGTGGTTATGCTGATAAGAACTGGAAATTCCTGTGTTAACACTAATGTACAGTAGACAGTTTATTGGACTGTGCTGTAGAAGCTGAATCTATGGACAGGTTTACTGGGCTGTGTAAAGTAGGTCTCACTAGTGTTGGATTAAAGTACTTTAATAATGTTGTAGGTGGAAAACTGTTCAATGGGTGCATTTCATGTACAATTTGAATGGAGCGGCTTGATGTGTAAGATCTGTGTAGGCATGTGTTTCTGTTTCTGATGTCTGCACAGCCAAAGTACATAATTACTTGTGCATTCCTCGGACGAAGCCTGGGGTCATTCTTGGTGTTGCCAAAACAAACTTGTGGTTAGGTGTGTGAAAGGGTGAGTGTGTGAGCTGAGTGAGTGTGGTGTGTGAGCTGAGTGAGTGTGGTGTGTGAGTTGAGTGAGTGCATGTGGGGGGTGAGTGAGGGTGGGTGAGTGAGTGTGGTGTGTGGTTGGGTGAATGTGGGGAGTGAGTGTGGGTGAGGGTGAGTGAGTGTGGTGAGTGAGTGTGGGTGAGTGAGTGTGTGGGTGAGTGAGTGTGTGTGGTGAGTGAGTGAGTGTGTGTGGTGAGTGAGTGTGTGTGGTGAGTGAGTGGGTGAGCGAGTGTGGTGGGTGAGCGAGTGGGTGAGTGGGGTGAGTGGGGTGATTGGGTGTGGGTGAGTGTGGTGGGTGGTGAGTGAGTGAGTGTAGTGAGTGGGTGTGGGTGAGTGAGTGTGGGTGGGTGAGTGAGCAGTTGAGTGTGGTTGAGCGGTTGAGTGTGGGTGAGCGGTTGAGTGTGGGTGAGCGAGTTGGTGTGGGTGAGTGTGGTGGGTGAGTGAGTGGTTGAGTGTGGGTGGGTGAGTTGAATGTGGGTGGGTGAGCTGAATGTGGGTGAATGAGTGAGGGTGGTGAGTGTGGGTGGGTGAGTGAGTGTGGTGAGGGTGGTGGGTGGGAAGTGAGTGTGGGTGAGTGAATGTGGGTGAGGGTGAGTGTGGTGATGTGTGGGTGGTGGGTGTGTGTGGATGAGTGAGTTGAGTGTGGGTGAGCGTGAGTGAGTGTGGTGAGTGAAGTGTCTGAGTGAGAGTGAGTGGTGAGTGTGGTGAGTGAGTGTGATGAGAGAGTGTGGTGAGTGAGTGTGGTGGGTGAGTGAGTGAGTTGAGTGTGGGTGAGTGTGGTGAAGTGAGTGGGTGAGTGTGGTGAGGTGAGTGGGTAAGTGTGGGTGAGTCTCATTTTTGGATGTAATTTCTAAATTTTGTAAACTTTGTTTTTGTATTGTCATATTGCTTTACATTGCCCTACCAATATGTGACAAATTACAGGCAGAAGCACAGTAACAGCTGCAAAAACTAAGAGCATAAATTTGCAATAAGCATGCGTATACATTAATTGCGTTTTACATAAGAAGCAGATGTCTGTCACAATTAATCGACAACTACATCAGATTACAAGAAGTATGCAATACCGTAATTTTTAAATTATGTCTTAAAAAGCATGTTGGTGCTGTCATGCAAGTCTGTGAAATATTTCATGTTTATAGTGTGTCATTTGTTAGCTATTTAATCAAGCGGAAGGAAAAATAAGTGGGAGTTTGATGCTTTGCAAAACGGTGATTATTCCCAGTGCTATGTAGCTTGGTTCTAAATTTGACAGGAGGAGTGCAACAAAAAAGTGTCCCACTGTAAGGAGGGAAAGGCTGACAAGAAAACAGTACATTACTCTGGTCACCTGCTGTGAGCTGTCAATCACATGCAGACAATGGGTCAAATTACCCTTAGCTCTTTGACAGCTAGGGAAGGTAGGTGTGAAGTGGGAGGGGAGATGCCTTGAAGAACTAGATTTCAGCCTTCACAAAAAAAAGCAAGTTAGCATTTCTAAGAAACAAAGGCAATAAAATGCACTTTTGAGTTCCATTCTGTAGCATTTGCACTGCTTGTGTTTGAAGTAGTCATTGAAAAAGGATAACATTTTAACCAAAAGTAGGGGACTTTAAGACATCAGTGAATGCCTGTTAAATCAATGAAGTGACAGCAGCTTAAGGGAAAACGTGGCAGATCTGATGCAATTTTCTGGAGACAAACAATGCATTCTGGGATACTTAGAGGCAGAGTAAACAGTCTGAATTATTTCAAAATGCCAGCCCCCATGTGGTCAGAGTCAGAAATTGCATATAAAAATATCTAAAAAGCTCTGAATAGTCCCAGAGTGCTGTTAAAATGTAGGAAACACCAAACCATGATGAAATAAATATGTTTTTTGAGTCTGAGGGTGCGGTTGTCCTTTAAGTAAGCTGTCATGCAGCCAATGCATTGAAATATTTTTATTCTTCTACACTTATTTTTGTCTTGATTGGACTTTCATAATGATGGTTTGCCACCCAGGGCAGCGTATTTAATTAAAGTTAGTTTTTTGTGGTTTTGTGCATAGCTCCTCCCCTTTCTGGTTCACCACACCCCTTCCCCTTAACCCCACCCATTCAGCTGTCTCCTGCAGCCCCCCTGTGATTTGAAGTCACCAGCCGCCACTGTATATATATATATATATATATATATATATATATATATATATATATTATACTTTAGAATCCAGAAATCCCACTAACACAAAGACGAAAATCCCAAGATGACAATCTCGAAACAGGAAATACCAAACCACATAATTTTACCCAGGACAAGTAAACACTTGCCCAGAGTGGGGTCTTATGCCATTTCTCCACTGTAGTGCAATCCCGGAGTTGGTATATATAGTTAGAGGAGTGGGGGCATTGTAGCCCCCCCAGCTAGGTGGGTTTTAGTGCAATGTGTCTTAGTATTGTGTTGGGCAAATGTTTACTTGCCCCAGGTAAACTTACTCTTTTCTGTATTTCCTGTTTTGTGATTGTCATCTCTGGATTTTTGTGTTTGTTCTTGAGGGATTTTGGGATTCCGAAGTAGACCTATCTCTCTCTCTCTCTCTCTATATATATATATATATATATATATATTTATAGCTCCCTTGCAATTTATCAAACATGCATTTGTTCAATAAATTACAGTAGACTAATTTTGCTGAATATTTGAATTGTCAAATGTTTCTGTTACCGAAAGAGGTAAGTGAAGTAGGGGTGAGAGTGTCTGTGCACATGTTTGTGGGTTAAGGCTAGAGTTAAGGTTAAATAAGGGGATAGATTTAGTGTGTGCATTTGTGAGTGTTTGACAGGGTTAGGATGGGGAGAGACTTAGTGTGTGTGCGTGTGTGTGTGTGTGTGTGTGTGTGTGTGTGTGTGTGTGTGTGTGTGTATATGTGTATGCCTGGCTTTGTATATAATGTTTATCTCTGAGCTCTCTTGTGCAGTTGTAGTGTTTCTGACAAGGTTTTTATTAGATAAGATATAGAGTTAGGGTCAGGGATACCCTGACCACCTTAGTAATGCCTACTAACCCCAAACCCACCCCTAACCCTACACCTCACCTTAGATAAATCCTTTCCATGTTACTACCACTATTCAGCCAAATTAGGAGTTAGTGTTACAGGAGGGTTTTAGTGAAAATATTCCAAAATAAAACTATTTTCCTTTTGTGGTCTTTTGCACTTAGAATTTTTTGGTATTATGAATGCTTGAACTGTTTTTGTTGGTATGTTTGTTTTCAGTACTTGGTGGACATTCTGATGGGCATTTTGGTCATTCATAACATAATTGTATCTCTCTCTATATATATATATATATATATATATATATATATATATATATATATATATATATATATATATATATATATATCTATATATGTGTGTGTGTGTGTGGTGTATATATATATATATATATATATATATATATATATATATATATATATATATATATATATTCTAAACTGATCAGTACACTTTTTTACAACTGGATTTGTGTTGTACTGTATTTAGATATTTGCTTTATTGTTTCTGTCCTTTCTGTGAATTTGTGCAGAGTTACTATAGCAGAGCTAAATTCTCCTGGCTGTGTTAGATTCTGTTTCCATCTGATATTCCAAACTAATAAGTACACTTTTTTACAAAACAGTTTGCATTGTACTGTATTTATATATTTGCTTTATTATTTATATATTCGCTTTATTGTTTCTATCCTTTGTTGTCAGCACTGTTTGTTTCTCAGGTCACTCAATAGCTAGTTTCAGGTGGAGGGTTGTTGAGCCAGCCCATCTTAGGTGTTAGCTGTTGACTGAGGTGCATTTTTTGTGTTGCAGTTCTAGTCTTCTTCTTTCAGCTGCTGCCGTTAGGGATCGCCACAGCAGATCATCTGTTTCCATTTCTTTCTGTCCTCTGCATCTTGCTCTGTCACACCAACCACCTGCATGTCCTCTATCACCACATCCATAAACCTTATCTTAGGCCTTCCTCTTTTCCTGTTACCTGGCAGCTTCATCTTTAGCATCTTTTTCCCAATATACTCTGCATCCTTCATCAGTACATGTCCAAACCAACGTAATCTTGCCTCTCTGGTTTTGTCTCCAAACCTTCCAACCTGGGCTGACCCTCTAATATACTTATTCCTAATCCTGTCCATCCTCATCACACTCAGTGCAAATCTTAACATCTTCAACTCTGCCACGTCAAGCTCTGACTCCTGCCTTTTTGTCAATGCCACTCTGTCTCCAACCCATATAACATAGCTAGTCTCACTACCCTCTTTTAGACCTTCCCTTTCACTCTTACTGGTACTCGTTTGTCGCAAGTCACTCCTGACACTCTTCTCCACCCACTCCATCCTGCCTGTACTCTCTTCTTCACCTCTCTTCCACACTCACCATTACTCTGAACTGTTGATCCCAAGTATTTAAATGCACGCCCAGTACAGACTTCATTTCTGTGAATTTGTGCAGAGCTGATGTAGCAGAGCTAAATTCTTCTGGCTGTGTTGGATTCTATTTCCATCTGATAGTCCAAACTTATAAGTGCATTTTTTGGCAACTCAGTTTGCATTGTACTGTACTTATATATTTGCTTTATTATTTATATATTTGCTTTATTCTTTCTGTCCTTTGTTGTCTGCACCGTTTGTCTTTCCTACCCTCCCTCCTAAGTGTTGTTGTAGTCTTAAACTTGGTAGCTTTGGAATTGCCCGACCCTGCTGTAAATCTGATTTTGGTCACTGCTCCCAGTCCAATCTCATTTGATCACTCAATGCAGTGCAGTGAGATCATTTGGTAGGACTACCACCTTGCTTCTTTAACTTTGGTCACTCTTCCCTGTCCTATCTTATCAGCTCAGTGTACTAAACAGAGAGAGAGAATTTGGGAAGGCCAACCAACTTAGTTCATTAATCTTGAACTATCTTCTGTTTCCTCCCTCTCATCATAAAAAAAATGTACACTTTATTCAGCTGCTTTTACTATAATTGTGTTCTTCATACTTTATTACCTTATTTTGCTATGTGCTCTTAAGTGTTCAAGTGCTTTTATTCTGCTGCATTTATTACTGCTTGTTAATAGCCTAATTAAATTTATCTGTTATTCTAACATCTTAATTTTGGTTTTAGCACTTGTGCTTTAGGCCAGTTACTTTACATTTAACAAGGTTCTTGAGGTCTACAGTTTTGTGGACAAACCCTTATCAGAACCCTCTCTCCATAAGTCTGCCCAAACATTTGGTACACTATGTCTGGACAATTCTCATCAGTTTCTCCTGCAAACCTGGTTGACTTGGGCATACTGAGACAGTGTAGCACCTGCCTCATGTTTACTGACAACCCTCTTCTCCTAGCACATAATTCTTCCACCTGTGAGAAATGCATGTGTATCAATAATCTGGAGTCCATGCTCTCTCACACTACAGTCAGTACTCCTACCAAAGAGGAGACTGCCAACACAAGCACCACACCACTCACATTACATAGCCAAGCACAACACATGCACACCTATGCAAAGGTCCTCAATAAAAACTTACCTAAACAGCAGAGATCATCAAAACACACTCACAGACATTCCACACAGAACACCAAACACATCACACACAGCAGACAACACAGCAGTTTCTCACAAACACAGCCCATAAGGCTTAACAATAAACCATCACAGCCCACAAGACATAATAAACCAAACACAATAGACATTGGTGACTCAATTGTGAGACACACCAATGTCCCCCTCACCAGGCTCGACAAGCAGAAGGTCACATTCAGTTGTCTGTCTAGTGCCAGAATCCGCCACATCTCACACGCACTTAAGTGTCTCCACAACAAGTACATGTATGACTCTGTCATTGTACATGTTTTTATTTTTATTTATTTATTTATTTTACATTTGTTGACCGGGGTAGTCCAACTGGATATATGTCCATTTTTTTGTGGAGGCCCGGGGAGAAAAGCTCCAGAACACACAGTAATATTTACAGTAAATGACATTTTACAAATACAGGCACAAAACAGGTTTTGCCGTTCCTTGTGATTCTGCTTACAGAATCATAGGACTTGTCAGCTATAGTTAGACATACAAAGAAATCTCTAATAACAATTTAAACAGTTAAGTCACACTCTCTTTACTGTTCATAGAAAGTAACTAGCTTATACAGGTATGGAGATTAATAACCAGAGATAAGTGAGGAAGTTAATCAGGGTTAGCACAGGGGCATAACCATTGTGATTTAAAGTATGGCTTCAGTTTGCATTTAAAGAGTTTTATTGAGGAAAGGGAGGTTAGTTCACTGGAGAGGGAATTCCAGGTTTTACCAACAGTGTTAGTGAACAGAGAATCACCAGTCATATTGTTAGTTGTACTTATTTGTACCAGTAGTTTATTTGATGAGTGTAGGGTCCTGAGGTTATTATAGGGAGTGATAAGGTTTGTAAGTATAGGCGTGTTAGTAGGTTGATATAGGATTTTGTGGCAACTGTTAGTTGGTTGAATAGTAGTAGATTTGGCAACTCTAACTATCCTAGTTGTTGAAGATTGTTACAGTGATGGGTTCTGTAGGTAGACTCCATTGCAAATCTGGCAATATTGTTGTAGGACATAGCCAGCTTGTTCAAATTGCTTTTACTTAGTTTAGTATATATAGGGGAGGCATAAAGAAGGGTAGAGATTAAGTGGGTGTGGGCAATAGTGGTCCTGGCTAGTGGAGTCAGAAAGGGTTTGATCCTGTAGAGGGAACCCAATTTTTTTGTTGACTGTTTTTATAGTAGTGTTAATATGGCAATCATAGGTAAGGCTGTTATCTATTAGTACCGCAAGTAGTTTAGTAGTAGTGTCAGGAGATATAATAGTACCATTGCTTGATGTAACATTAAAATAAAGAGGGGGGACCCTACGGGTGGGAGTGAATAGTAGCAGTTTTGTTTTTTTGGGGTTCAAAATGAGACATCGATGCAGTAGCCATTTTTTGACTGTATTAAACACGTTTTGGGTTAGGGACTGTAGGTCTGCTGGAGAAGTGGCAAAACATGTGGAATCATCCGCGCATTGGATACAGGTAGCTTGAGGTATTGCAGAATGTAGGTCATTTATAAAAATAGAAAATAGAAGAGGACCTAATATGGAGCCTTGAGGGACACCAAGGGCAATTGGGAGGTGGGAATATAAGTTATTCTCCCATAGAACAGCCTGCTGCCTGTTGTTTAAGTAGGAATGGAACCATTGTATAACCAGTGCATCTAGAGACAGGTTTCTGAGTATGTTTATGAGTAAAGTGTGATTAACCATATCAAATGCTTTTGATAGATCAATAAAGAGTGCAGAAGATAGAGTGTCATTATTGTGATTTTTATTAATACACTCAGAGAAGGATAGTAGAGCAGAGGTAGTGCTATGAAATGGCCTGAAACCATGTTGACAGTTGGCTAGTAAGTTGTTTTCTAGTAGGTAGTTTAACAGTTGTTTATGAATGCATTTCTCCATGATTTTTGCCAGTGGAGATAGTATGGCGATGGGTTTATAGTTTGATAAATCATTAGAGTTACCTCCCTTATGCAGGGGGATTATATGTGAAATTTTCCAGGTTGTTGGGATACTTCCTTCAGTAATGGTTCTATTAATCAGGATGGATATGGGGTAAGCTATGGCTTTTGCAGCTTTTTGCAGGTATTCTACAGGAAGAAGGTCTGCAGAGAGGGTGGTAGTTAAGTTTTTGGATAAGTGTACAGACAAGGGATGTAGGAACAGGTTGAAAGTGAAATGATGGGGATGGGTTAGAGATGAAGGTAGATGAAGATGATGTGGATGGGTTAGAGATGGAGGTGGATGAAGAAGATGTGTCAGAGGATAGCTGATTGGCTAAAGATTGAATAGTCTCTGTGGAGAATGTGTTAAAGGTATTGGCTATTTGCTTGGGACTATTGTGGTCAGATCCTAAAGGGGTGGGTGTGACTGAATGGCCTGGGTGTAGGAGTTTATTGATGCCTGACCAGAGTTTTTGTGGTTTGTTTTGGTGGGTTTGTTGGAGGTGAAAGTAGAAGTTTCATTTGTCTAACAATATGGATTATTTTGTTTCATTTCTTAGCTGTCTAAACTTGAATAGATTGGCAGGGCTTTTAGTAGTACGCCAGTTGGCCCAAAGTTTATTTCTAAGGAGGATTTTTTGTTTGGTGGTTTTAGTGAGCCAAGGGGCTGGTTTTGTCCTAGTTCTAATTGTGCGTGTTGGTGCATGGTAATCTAGAATAGCTAAAAATTTTGAATTAAAGTATTTCACTGCATTTTCTAATGGTAGGTATTTCAGGGGTGACCAGTCACATGCCTTAAGTTCTTTTTGAAAGCTGTCAAGGTTAAACTATTTGTTGGTTCTTATTGTCCTGTAGGTGGTTGGGTTTTGAATGTCGCTTTTATATCTTATTAAGTAGGTGAGTGAGTGGTCACTTATATCTTCAGGGAGGGTTCCTACTTTGTATTTTTGGTGGTAACTATTTATGAGAATCCAATCCAGGGTGCTTTCTTTGTTATTAAGTTTGTTGGTCTTTGTGGGGGATGTGATGGTTTGAGTGAAGGTGTGTAGGTTAATGTGAGTAGAAGGCTGTTCAGAAGTACAGCTCTTTCAGTTGATAGTAAAGTCACCAAGTACTATGGTTTCCTGTGGGTAAGTAGTGGAAAGCCAACTAAGTATATCCTCTAGAGTGTTAGTGTTATTACCTGGGGTAAGGTAAGTACAGATGATAAATATATATTTACATTTGTTAAGTTGAATCTTGGATATGAGAATTTCTGCATTACTAGTTAATGGTGGTTTAGCATCTACAGAGGTCACTTTTAATTCAGATTTATATAGGATAGCTACTCCCCCACCCTTCTTAGCTTTGCAGTCTAGTCTCAAGATATTGTATCCAGGTGGAATAATCTCATTGTCTTGTATTGATGCCCTGAGCCATGTTTCAGTGAGACACAGGATGTCAAATAAATGTACATGAATGAGGGCATGTATATGGGCAACTTTATTATTTATTCTCTGAATAGATGGGCTATTAGGAGTGAGTTAGAGGGTCTAGCGAGCAATTGTGTGTTGGTAGAAGTTGGAGTGTTGGGCACTGTAGCTGTGGTAAAGTATGGGATAGGATTAGGGTGGATATCACCATCTATTAAGGAGTGAACCTGAATTCTCAGAGTAAGTTTTAGTAGTTTATATACTAGGTTCTGGAATTTTCTAGCTTTTGAACTATAGTATTTAATGTGAGTCAGTCTATGATATTTAGCTGGTAAGCAGTTAGGCGAGTTCAGTATGTTTGTTTGGCTATGAATGTCTATAAGTGTTGGAGTAGAGGTTTGCCTCTTGGGGCAATGGAATCTTAGGCTGTTAAGATGCTCATAGAATGCAAGCAGCTAAGGAACAGATAGAAATGATATAAGTGAGAGTAAGAGTAGGGACTTAAGATGTGGTGGGTTGGATGTAGGTGACATAATGGGAGTGTAATACATAGGATAATGTATAGTGCTAGGTACTGTTTGAGTTATATGTTACTGACTATTGGGATGTAGGGTAAATCACTTTAATCACTTAAAGCATGTGATTGCTGGTGTGGCTGGGGTTGTGGATAGGGTGTTTAAATATGGATGTACTGGGGGTGGGGTGAGAATTGGGGGCAGGGTAGGGGAGCAGAGTGAGCCCGTAGCGTGTGAATGACTTGAGATGTACTTCCCCGGACTATATGAAGAGAGACATGACTGAACTCTCAGAGTATGTTTTCAGGCAGGTATGATCCTAGCCCTAAGCAGCAGCCTACCTTCACCAAGAATGATACCACAATACCAACAAAAAATAATTGACTTCAACAATTGGCTTAGTTTCTGGTGTCATTCTAAGGGGATCCAGTATCTGCCTGCCTGGGATGACATGGTCGACAGACCTCAATGCTTTGCCAGAGGTAGCCTTCACCTGTCACCATTATGTTTCTGGATCCTGGCCAAGCCTCTTACCTTCCTTATTGTGCCTTTTTAGGCAATGTCCCAAAGACAAGCCTTTCAACATAAAAGATCTGTCAAAAAGCAAATTGCAGTTCATGCTGCTTAACATTAGGAGCCTTAACCTGAATATGGACTCACTGGATGTGCTCCTTGCACTGGAAAATGCTGATGTCTGTGCGGTCACAGAAACTTGGATCAGGGTTGCGGAGAGCACCCCTGCTTTAGCAGGCTATACCTCATTCCCCACATTCAGGCCCCAAAATGAGGCCAGGAAGACCAAAAGTGGTGGAGTCTTTATCTTCATTGAGGACAGGCACACCTCCAGACTGGTTTGTCATCATGATGCACTGGAACTACTCCAGGTACAACTGACAGTTGGAAAGACACCCATCCAAGTTATAGCTAGTTATAGACCCCCCCCTTCATGACTCAGGACACCCACTCCTCTTACCTGGATCTACTTGACGCCATCAAGGTACCCCCTAATACCCTGATCTTTGGTGACTTCAACCATCTCACCATAGACTTGGTAAACTCTTCTTGCACTAATGCACTCTCTCAATGATTCCTTGGCTTCTTCAGTTCTAATGCACTAGACCAGCTCATCTCATTGCCCACAAGGGGAGATAACATTCTGGACTTGGTTCTCACCAACATGGCTGCACCACTCCCATAGTATGTTTTTCCCTGGTGAGATCAGATCATCGGACTGTCTCATTTGAAGTTTCTATCCCCCCCCCCCACCCCAGCCATAATCAAACTAAAAAACTTCTCAAAAGCTGACTACAACCTCCTAAGGGAGGGTATTTGTAGCTTCACACCACCGCCTCCCTCAGAGGATGCAGACAACTATGCCAAACAGTCCACCACTGCAGTATACAAGCACCCATACAACTCCATGAACTCAGCCATACCCATAGAACTAAAACCTGCTCCTCAAGGAAACACAAACCTGTTTGGTGAACATCCTCTATCAACAGGCTTTACAACAAAATGAAGAAACGGCTGTCCAAGGGTAAAAAGGAACATATTCCAAATTGGAAAAACTCTCTCCTTAGCCTCAACAAGTAAATTAGGTCACTAGTGAAAACCTCTAAGGCCAATTATGAATCAAAACTAGCCTCCATAACAAAGAAAAAACATAAACTCTTCTTCAGCTACGTTAGGAACCTCCATGGCAAAGCCCAGGTTTTTTCTGAATTAGTTCTTTACAGTATCACTTACACTAATCCTGTTGACTTAGCCAACCTGCTAGCAGATGGGTTCAGTGCAAACTTTACCCACGTCCCCCCAAAAGGCCCTTTTGACATCACTGATACTTGTCCCGCACCTCACATCTCCATAGATAAGTGTTACAGGCCCTATGCAAGGCAAAGAACACAGCTTACATGGGACCTGATAGTATCCCAGGATTTATTCTGCACCATCTCCAACAAGAACTGATTTTGCCATTGAGCACCCTATTCAATCACAGCCTAAGTACAGCCTTCATTCTAGCAGAGTGGAGAACTGCCTTTGTCATCACCTTGCACAAAGGTGGTGCCATTACTGACCTTGGAAACTATTGCCCCATTAGCTTGACAAGTCTGATCTGTAAAGCCATGGATGTATTATTATGGATCTCTTAAACAGGGACATAGGCAATGTCCATGCACTTGACCCCACCTAATTTGGATTCAAGGGCAGATCTTGCCTGTTGAACCTGGTTGACTTCTTTGAGACTGTCACCAAGGTCCAAGATGAGTGAAAGTCAGTACATACAGCTTACTTTGACTTGGTCAAGGCCTTTGACACAATCCCCAACTAGGGCATCATCGAAAAGCTAATTCAACTTGGCGTAAATCCCTACCTCATCAGGTGGGTGGCCAACTGACTCACCAACAGGACCCTCAAAGTCAGAATAGGAACTTCCACCTCCAATAACAGACCTGTCACTAGTGGAGTTCCCCAGGGATCTATCCTGGGACCCCTACTCTTTGGCATCAATTTCTCAGAGGTCCAGGCAAAGACAAAAGGCCTGGGGCTGACCAAGTTTGCAGACAACTGTAAGTTGGGTGCTGTCATTGACTCCCCAAATGATGTTAACATACTGCAAGAGAGTCTCACAGCAACTAGTGACTGATGCCAAAGTCATAGCCTCAAGCTAAATACAAAAAATTGTATCATCATACCATTCGGCAAAAACATGACCCCTAGTGATGACCATATCAACAGCAAGCCCCTAAGCACACAACTTGTGGTGAGAGACCTGGACACTCAGGTTGATAACAACCTCACATTCGACCATCATGTAGCGGCAGTGGTCAGAAAAGCCTTTTACTTGGTTCATCTCATAAGTAAAGGGATTGCATTCAGAAAAAAGGAGGTTATTACCTCTCTATAGTCCTCCCTCATTAGACCAATAATTGAGTATAATGCCACATTTGGGATGTATCTCTCCAAACATCTGTACCAACTGGAAAGGCCACTGAAATACCTCACAAAGAGAATCCATGGCCTCCAACACCTGTCCTATGAGACGGGCTCAAATCACTATCACTCTACTCTGTATCATACAGATTGCTCAGGGGTGATCTGTGTCTCACTTAAAAGGCAATCTCAGACCCTGCCCTACAAGAGATGCTTCATATCCATAAGTCTAACTCTTCATGTGCTACCTGCTCAAAAGGCCTGAATCTAATATACGACATCAACAAAACCTGTTGGAGAGAGAGGTTTGTCTCCCAGAGGCTGCCCTGTCTCTGGAATAAACTTCCCATACACATCGAAGAGAGTACCTTGATGATCCTCTTCAAGTGCAACCTTGATGAGAGGATGGGAAACCACAAATGTGTCCCTCATTGACAGGGGCAACAGGTACTGAGTGAGGTTTCCTTTTGGGGATAAACTCTTGGCTAGGATTGTCAAGTCCCCAGGGCCATTAGCTTAGCCACTTTCATTTTTTCTCCGTTGGATCTTCAGCTACCTAGAAAAAAATAACCTTATTGCCTGTAAAACAATTCAGGCTGAAGGGAACATAAAGACAGGGCCAGAATAGCTGCAGGTTTTCATCCAAGTAGCCAGTCAGAAACCTCTGTATGTCTATGAAGGCATAATGTGCAGTGGGCAGAGACTGGGCATATTTATGTGTCATTGCATGTTTACACCAGTGTTCTTCTGTATCCCTCCATTCTATTGTTATGTTGCTCCTGTTGTTCTCTGTCCTTGGCCATCTGTTATACAGTCCTGGTAGTAGTAACCTAGTAGTCCCCATGTCATTCTTGGCTTTCCCCACTCTGGGCACCTATACTGGCATCTAAAGTTTCTTTCTAAACCCTAATCACTGGCTTCAGACAGGGTTGTTTTGCCTCTATGACAGTAAGCCGGCCACGTTGTGCACATTTGATTCAGCTTGTCCTCAAAGGAGCAGTTATGCAGAGAAAATATTTCTGCATGTAAAATGTATCAGATCAACAAAAAGAAAACTACAGAGACTGTCTTGTTTGCCCAGCATATGTAACAGAAATGCACAAATGGTAACAAAATGCAAGAATGAGTTAAGTAAAGAGGGAGAGGCACATAAGGACAGGAATGAGAAAGGATACATACATTCAATGCACTACATATATGGAATTGTGAGGCCACTGTCCAAATCAACAGTCACCAGTGTGACAATGTGTGGCATCTACACGCATAGCTCTGGTATAGGCATGAAAATGGACTAATACATCAGCCTGAAACTGTTTGACTGTTAATATATTGAGACTTGCTAAAATGAAAAAAAAAAGTTGTACATGAAGTGGGGGAGTGCAAGCCCTTTAACAAAGCAGTGTACAGATTTGACCCCTATGCTCCCTTAGCTTCATAACAACTCCAAGGTTGCAGCACTTTGAGGTAGGTTATATAAAAAGAAGATAACATATGTGTCATTCAAATACTGCCACCCTGTTCCTTATCTTAACTATGATGAAATTCAGCAAACAAAAATATCATTCTAATGAATCTAGTGACATGTAAGCCAAATTAGTTTATTTTCAGTCAGCTATCCACGTATGATACAAAGTACAATAAACTTTCTGAAAAGTTACAGGTATATGACATACCAGTGAAGAAAATGAGGCAAAACTAAATCAAATAAACACTTACACATGCAAGACAAACAATTGCTTTCTGATGTACGTTAATAAATAACAGTAGGACCAGATAAAAAGAGATCCTATAAATGCTAGTATTGCATTGCATTAGGGACAAGCTCTGCTTCACAGGCTTCCCACCGAGGTGAAACAGAGATCATCCCTAACCTTATTCAAGTGTAACCTGGACCAGTGGATAGGAATTCAGAAATTCACCCCTGGTCTGGATCCTGTGTCTCTAATGGACAGAGCCAGCCTGTAAATGTTTGGCCACTCATGCTCTAGCTTACATATAACCCTAAAATGTACCCCTAAAAATCCTGGGCACCAAAAAAAAACTTGTTGGATATGTTTGGGAAGCATGGCTAGGCCTGTAAAGGCCCTTGTGTTCATTAGCATAGTATATACCTATGACCCTATAAACTTGGATAGATAGCAGCAGGCAGCACTAATGCAATAGATAGCATGGAAATTAATATTACACAATTAACAGCAACGCTGAAAATAAATCTGAGTTAACCTTTATATCTTTTGTCAAAAATAACAACACTGGTGATATGATCATAGGCATAGGACATACAATGGTACAGGTTAAATTGCATGACAATACCGCAGCCAGTGTGCTAAAATTACCGATGCAATACATTTTGTTTCTAAGCTTGAAGTTACAGGAAAACTCAGTTTAACACACACACACACACACACACACAGATACACTAGGTATATAATTTATCTCCAGCCCTCATATATATATATATATATATATATATATATATATATATATATATATATTTTTTTTTTTAATAACGAGATCTACAAGTCAACAGATAGGTACTGTTGGGAACATGATCACTTTCTGTCGATTGCAGTTGCCAACATATTATTAATCATCATATCTCAGTTTAAGTAAGGAGTGTTTCCAAGGTGGTATATAACATTAATATAGCATCAATGTTGAGAACTTTGTTGGTAATTGTTTGGCTTACAGTGCTGTTAGTACATTTTAGGCTTGCACAGTAGGAATGATTTTAGCTGAGTAAGGTAATTTTGGAACCTGGCTTATTTTGCAGCTACAGAGAAGTGCGAACAGTAACATCTAAAGAGTATAAGTAAGCGTACACTCATTGAAAATGTTGCTTAATTTTATATAGGAAGAAAAATTTGTCAACATACATTTAACATGCCCTGTGTATAAAAGGTGTATTCTACATGTTTCTGTCATATATTTCTTATTCTTGTAATGCTGATAGTTTTCAGAGTATTACGACCTATACCTGCTCTTAATGAATATGAAATATGAGAAACATGAGCTTTGAGCTGTGAAATAATATATGATGTTGATAGCGATATCTGAAACATATAATAACCCATCATAATCAATGCCTCATCACCGTTTTCTTCCCTTAATGTTAATGAATTGCATGATTGGGGATTGATTTTAGATTTGTCAAGAACTGCATATGCTTCATCTTCTCTCCAAGCATGTGTCAAAAAGTAAGGCTTATTTTAAAACACACTCTACTTAGAATGGCATGCAGCTTTAAAAATCTTACAGTACAGCAACATGACTGTATTTCAGAACAACAAACAATAATTGTGGACTGTAACTGGAGAAAACCATTTCCTGTTAAAAAATTAAACTTTTTAACTATTTTTCTACACTTTAGCAGGATCCCATTAAAATAACTACTGGAAATGAAATTAAGAAAGCAAGTTGAAAAAATTGATGAAGCTTCAAAAATTCTAAGTTGCTTACCTGTAACTAGAATGTCTGATGGGATGTCTTCTATTATGCATCTCTGTTCTTTTTCTGCCATCTGGATATACATAGCACATGCAACTGCAAAGCAGGATGTGAAGACACATCCTATAAGTTTAGTGTTCATTTTCTTAGCTATAAAAGTTGAAAAACACGCTTCACTTTAGTAAGGTTAACTGGTCTGTTGTTAACTTATAGCAACTAACACTTCTGTGCTTCTGTTTTATTCATGTTTGCATTACTGGCTGATGAGAGCCTTGGAGAATCTTAATTGATTTTTTCATGAGAACAGACAGCTGTGTACATAGATAAGAACATTATAGCTGAGTCAGTACTGCTTAATATGAAGGTAATACTTTATCAAGTAGTATTTTCAGATAATATTACTTTAGCCCTGCTAAAATAGGAACTTCATTAGACTGGAAGGAATGACTTTATTTTATGTAAGCCTCTGAGAAGTTTAATATAATTAACTAGCACTCAGTCAATTAATCAATAGTATATAGTGCCCTATATGTAAAACATGTATAATATTTGCTCATGTGTACTGAGGGAATGTTATTCTTAAAGCAAACCCACAAATTGTATTTTTTATGGTTGTCTTCTTTCATAAAACATTTGGTGCCTAAGACAGACCAACTGTTTTAAGTATTTTAGAGATTATTACAGAATTAATGTGTCTCCTAATCTTTGTGCTCTTTTTTCTGATTTTTTTCAAGGTGGGGTAGAGGAGGATCTGCATTATTAAATATGCATATAACTCCACATTTGATAGCACAGTTTCATCACTCACATATTTGAGACTAACACAAGAAAGGTTAGAAGACATGCCCCCGGATTCATGAAGCTCGGTGCAAGTCCGGCATAAGGTTTGCGCCGGCCGTGCGGCGTAGATGTGGAGTAGTCACGCCATATACATATTAATGAAGGCGCGCAGCCACCACAGCCACGTGCATAGGAAACGTGCGCGAGTACAAGGGGCGTATCGAAGTTGCACAGGGAGGCGAGTCAATGTCGGCTTTCAAGGAGCAACCTAAACTGCTGAATATTATATTCCAACAGCAATAGTAAACATACCTATCAGTGTCCGTGGAGACTGAAGCGTATGCAAAGCAGAGTCCCTGCGAACAGAAAATGAAGACTCAAACACAAATGCACGGTAGGGAATAACGGGTCCCTACCCATGAACAAATGACAGGAAAACCATGTGCCTGTAATCCAACGTAGTGTAGATAGCTATACCATGTGGAAGTGAAACATATCAGATGTTAGCGCGCCACCAGTAGGTACGTCCAGTCCAACGGAGAGGGTCACCAGCTGACCCATAATTTGAGGGAGGGAACATAGCTGTGCAGATGTGTCCATAACAAAATACACGAGGAGAAATGTAGATATAGGTAGTGATCGTATGTCTGAATCATATCCCACAAGCCATGTAATAGTCACATACAAAAGGTATGTCCGTATTTCACATACCAAATGTGATAGGAAATAGCATACACATGTAAACGAAACAGAAGGAGCATATAAACGAGCCATAACAACATGGACACATGTAGGCCGAAAGGAACAGTATGATCCGTACCTTCGACCAAGATTACCACCTGTCCCACTTTGCGAGCGACAGTCCCTCTGTGGGCAGATGTGTCCTGACACAAACATGTAAAACTGGCAAATGTCTAGAGAATATAGGACATAATTCCTCCGTAGACGTCATGCAATAGTTGCATTAAACATATTTCACTGGACGTATAATACATAAATGTCATAACAAACAGAATAAGATACTGAAATGCTACAAGAATAAGCTTAGATATAGGCAAGAATTGTAAGTTCTATCTGCTGAACTGACCATGGGTATGTGTCGGCCTGTAAAATATGCTGTGTTCACCGCAACTGTCACAGTAGGGTTGCCACCCTCACAAATGGCCAAAGTGGGACATGTTTGGTACAGACATCAGACTGTACAGGCCAACACATACCCACGGCCAGTATAAAGGACAGAACATAACTGTTTTGCCTACAGAAAAGCGTATTCCTGTAGCATTTTAGTTGCTTAGTCTGTTTCTCATAACAGTCAGGTATTTTAGATACAGAATTAACTGTTTAATGCAACTATCACATAAAATATAAGAACTATGTTTGTCCTAAAATCTCAGGACATTTGCCATGTTGACAATTACATGTCAGGACACAACTGCCCAAAGAGAGACTGTCCCTCGCAAAGTGGGACAGGCGGTAACCCTATGTCACACTGTGGACAATTGAAAAGGTGGAAACACAACCATTGATTGTGGGGAGGCAATGTCCACAACAGTCAGACATGTGTAAGGAATAGCTTGGACAGAGGAAAAGGTGCCATCCTACCAATGAGTAGAACAGGCTGGCAAAATCCAGAAGGCAGCTGTATAATCCGATCGTGTATGTGACACAGTCAAACGGGTAGTACCCGGATACACCAACCAAGTAATGAAAGTGAAGTAAGGGTGTGTACCTATGTGCGTGAGGTATAGCATGTGGACAGTAAACATGGCAGGGTAGTCCACACAACCATAAAGGTACCCGACACATGTAGGGTAGTCAATGTGTAACTCTGGCCGTGTCATGGGCCAACAACCAAAGTAGTGCTCTATGGGGTGTGAGTAATTTGTGTGTGAGGGGTGTGTGTTTAATGGTAAATTCCTCAAAGGTGATACTTGTGTCGTATGTAGAAAAGGTGAACCAGAGGTGTATGAGGGGGCAGAGGGTGAAGTGGAAAGAAACACAACCTCATGTAGAAACAGCTGCAAGACAAGCAGACAGGCCATAGTGTAGAACACAATCCCACAAACATATGAATATGGAAATATGCGAGACAAATGTATAGATACAGCACCATCACATACCCACAGATGGGTCCTGATGGAACTGGCCATAACAAATGCAACACACCTGGATGCATAATAGCCTACCCAGCATACCCTCTACAACACACAACCTGCCACCATACCAGAACGTTCACCAAATCCAGCCATACTTGGTCCACTGGTTTGTTGCAGAAACAGCTACACACAGTGACCCCTATGCATATGTAGTAGGTATTGTCACCCTAGGCAGTGTCAGGATTGCAAACCATGTATCCCCTGCAGGTAAAACCCCCTGCACATTTTCATGAAGCCACAAAAATCTTCGTTATCTAACTTGTTTTCGTCTTTACCAATTTTTGGGATATCCCTCACGGGATGACCAACTTGTGTAAATAGTAGAATGGGTATGACGACATGATGTCCAATCCAGTAGATATCTGGACACAAGTCAGAATGTGCAGTGGAGGTCCATGACACTGTCCAGCCCTAAGTGGGCATGCATAACCTACCACCCAGGATAAAATGCCTTCCCGTGACGCATGTGTCCAGACACGAATAGGAGGGAGAATATAATGCACACATTTGCAAAGTGGAAAATGGCATGAGGGCGAGGAAGACACTACGTAAACAGGTCAACCCTGATCAAGTGTGAGGGACACTGACTGTGTGCAGTTGTGACTGACCATACCTGTCAACCTGTGTGAGCAAGATATCTGGACAGAGCCGTGAATATAAGTGAGACAAAGGTCCAAACTCAGGGACAATCTGTAAAAATATCTCTTAGAAACATAGAATTTGATAGAATAACAGTTTGCACATTGGCATTAATGTCTGGAGTATGAAGTCTGAAACCCAACTGTCTGTCAGCACATTCCGACTGCAGTCTTTAATGCTGAGCTACTGCTGTGCCAGAACACAACAGCATATTTTACAGAGGTCCGTGGCATACCACTCAACTGTCTGGATATTCGCAGAATGACTAGGGTCACCACCTGTCCCACTTTGCGAGTAACAATCCCTCTGTAGGCAGTTGTGTCCTGTGAAAAAAATCAAGACATAGCAAATGTCCCGAGAGTTTATTTCCTAATTTACTTTAATAGTCGCATAAAACGGTTATTTTATATATGAATCCTCAATATGGTATGTGAAGTAGCATAAGCAATTCAAATGTTACTAGAATAAGCTATTATATGTACAAAAAAGGTTAAAGTTCAGTACTATGCATGGCTGTAGGTATGTTTTGTCCTAGAAAATCTGACATCTCTACAGAACATGTCCCACTTTGGGCAGTCGAAATGGTGGCAACCCTAAGAATGACCACAGGTTCGCCCCATAGTGTTGGTGTGTGCCTCCAACAATCTGCACCGGTGTGGTAAATAGCTGAGGATTGATGTCAGTAAATAATGAGAAATATTCTGAGTATAATACTTCACAACCTGCAGAAAAGTCATGCTAATGCAAGACCTAGCATTCTATCAATTTTGTAAGCTTGTAAGAGCAATCGTTAAAATGTGTCCCTAATTGACCCCCCATCATGTAGGTTTTGCACAGGTTCAGTGCTCTAAGAGGTTGAGAGGTATGGTCTGTACATATTTACAGGAACAGCCCTTCACACTTGTGTAATGTACAACCGCATACCTGTAGTCACTTCATGTCCAAAAATAATAATCCCCATATGACTGTATACAGGTAATAGTCAAATGTGAATGGGAACACCCCTCACCGTGGAGTATGGACTGTAACAAACCCACCCATAATATGTAATGCCAACAGAATTAGCTGCTGACAGGTGCCCAAACACCTGTGTCTATAAACACAGGTAAAACTTCAAAATAGGAGATAAGCCCTGTCGATATGCTTCGTCTGACATTTGACCTCGGCCAGGGAAGTTCCTTTCACCAGGTGGACAAGCCTAAACCCAGATCACTACATGAACACCCTGACAATCAAAGACCTGTATGTGGCTGGACTATATGCCTTGGTGTTCTGCATACCCTCGGAGTGATTAACAATGCAGCCGGAGTCCACAGCAGTAGGCAATAGGGAATGTGTAATATGTAGTACCACCTTTTTCCCAGCAGGAGAATGGATGCCTGTGTCGTAGGTGAAGCGGTGAGGCGCATGTTGATGTAGCTAAGTACTATGGGTATGCATATCAATGAGGGAGAACACCAATAGAATAGTGGTTCCTGTATCCGGCCAACGTGAATGCAGTCCCGGTTGACCTACGACCACTGCACATATAACTTGAAAGTGTAATTAAAGCATTCGTGCAGTACACACATTTAAATATGTAAAGGTGAACATGTGTTTCGCAGTAGTCCGTAAACTGGAATACAGATATGTAACTGTTATGGTCAGAATTATGAAAGTTCACGGAAGCACAATTATCTATGAAACATATGTAACCCACAATAAGGATATGCAAGTGCGCTCTTGCGTGTGTAATCCGCTCACAGAATAGAAAATGAATGGTGTTTTCCCCATGTTCCATGTACATGGCTCATACCTGTTAAACCCGTAAAGTACGAAACCGGACAAAGCCATGACAACAACTGGTACAAATAGGGACAATCCCCAGATATTGCCCTAACAAACATAGAAAGTGGATAGAATAATAGGTGTGTCACTAGCATGGATTCTCTGAAGGGTATGAAGTCGTAACCTGAAATGTTTGTCATTATTTACCAATGTCAGTCTTTAATGATATGCCACTAACTTGCCAGATCGACACAAGGTTATGAAAAATGGACCACAAATATGGACTATCCCCAGATATTGCCTAACAAACATAGAAAGTGGATAGAATAACAGGTGTGTCACTAGCATGGATTCTCTGAAGGGTATGAAGTCGTAACCTGAAATGTTTGTCATTATTTACCAATGTCAGTCTTTAATGATATGCCCCTAACTTGCCAGATAAACACAAGATTGTGAAAAATGGAGCAAAGATAAGAGGCAAACAGCTGTACATGCAGCAGAAATCTGTACAGTTGAAAGGTATGATATGGAGATATATAATCACATATATCCACAGACATAATCCAAAGCAAATTATGAGATGAGGAATGTACAGACATATGTATATATGTACAGATATATATATATATATATATATATATATATATATATATATCTATACACACACGATACATGAATAGATATATACACAACAAACATATGTCCCTGTACATATAACACATGTACATAAACAGGTCACGGTATAGCTAATATGGATAGACAGACAGACATGCATGAAAGGAGAATACACCGATGGTTTCCAAACCATTTCCCGGAAAGTACCAGTGTGACAGGGCCTGCAAGTTCTACACGTTAAACATGAATATAGGTGTCCTTTGCAGGACCCCAAAAATTGATCCGTATGAAGTGCGAACCATCATTGATGCTAAAGACATCACAGCTGCAACTACGATATAGCTGTACATGCAACAGTTGCAGGTGCAAAGGTAATAACAAATGGGTCGATTGAATGTATGACGTAAGAGCTGATATCCGCAGAGTGGGGAGTGCTCGGAAGTGTCCTCACTTTATTATCGCTCACATTAAACATGTCTAATGGGTACTGTGGAGGTGTATGCAGAATTGGGCCAAGGTGCTGGTTGGCACAGATCTATTAGGTACGCCCCATGGGAGTGATCAATATACCTATGTGGGTATAGCTCATGCCTACATTCACCAAAAAGGTGCAACCCATCCACTGGATATTGTGTAAACCATTGGGGGAAGACATAGAGACCTATATCAGTGTCATGTAGGCGATTATCATGGATGGACACGCATCCGACCGAGATGGTAACCATACCTGCCAGAATGTCAGAATAAGACAGCTGGACTAAGGCATAGTACACGACAGACAAATAGGGACTACATTAAATATACCTCAGACAAAGTCAGACCGTTGATAGAATAATTGCATAGCCAGGAATACGAATGTTATGAGAGTTAGTAATCATGAAATAGAAATGTCAGTCATGATTACCTAATCGCACAGTCCGTCATGGCTTGCCAGCAATCTATCAGAAAGGCACATTATCATGACAAATGTAACAGAATCATAGGTCAAACCCCAGGGCGTATACCCATAATGTGTACAGGTGAGAGGTATGAAGGTAACCCGTCCTAATGAAATGTACAGAACTAGTGATACTAGGTGGACAGGTGAGAAGAAATATGTCAGAACAAATGACAAAACATGTACAACTCATAAGCATGTTTGTCCACAAATGTGAATTACAATGTATGGCCTGTGAAAGTCAATGTGGAAGGTTAATAGACTCAAACGACATGTGTCCCTCAGGGTGTCATGCAATGTCACCGATACAGTGTCCAGTCCACCATACTCGTACGTGAGCTCTACCACTGATGGAAAGCACAAATACCGGCCTACATATAAGGTATATGAATAAGTAGTGTGGATAAGCATCTGTTGGCCTGTGTGAGGAATATAACCCAGTGGGTGGGTGTGTTCAGCAATAGGAATGTAATGGTAAATGGCCTGTGAAGGCGCCATGTATTGTGTGTATTGGTGTAACTGTACGAATGTGCAGATGTATGCGTCATATGTGTGGTGTGTTCCTCTCACAATCTGTACCCGCATACCTCTCAACTGTACAGATTTTTGCAGAATGTACAGATTTTTGCCTCATATATTTGGTACATTTTTCATAAAATTGTGGTTTTCTGGGAAATTATTGCAAATCATTAAGGACTGAAGTTAGAAAATAATGAGAGACAGTTGAGTTTCAGACTTCATACCCTTCAGAAAATTCAGGCTAATGCAAAACCTGTTATTCTATCAACTTTTTAAGTTTGTAAGAGCAATATTTAAAAATTGGCCCTACTTTTGGGCTTTTGCCCCTCTTTTAGTTATGGCTTTGTCCAGATTTCCTGCTGTTGGAGGCTGAAAGGTATGTGCACCTGTCTGCCAAATACCTGAGAACTGACATCATTAAATAATGATAAACATATGTGTTTAAGACCCCAAATCCCTCAGAAAGGTCATACTAATGCAAAACCTATAATACTGTCAACTATCTACGTTTGTAAGAGTAATATGTAGAATCTGCCCCTATCTGTCCCCCCATCATGTTAGGCTTTGTACAGATGTTTTGCACTAGGAGGTTGATAGGTATGATCAGAAACAGATACATGTCTGAGGAAACAGCATTATTGACTGCAAGATAACGCAGAAGGTATGAAAAGCGCTGCAGTAGGAAGTTCATCCGCAGGTATGTGCTGACGTCAAATGACACAGCAGTCTACAGGAAGTACCTATAGGGTGTCACCTTTACCAGTGATGACAGTGGGACATACCCAAAGTCATGCATACACCACAAATAGACATAGCACACAGCAAAGCCTAGGCCATGATACACGACACCTTCGGCGTTTATGGATTGAGTGAGAGTACAGCAAGGAAAGATGACTGCCAGGCTATTCAGCAAACACCCACAGGGGCGTGCAAGACCGCTCGTAACATGAACATTGCACGGACAATGTTGGGATTTACAACATACCCCATTTGTATGTGTAAGCTATGCAAATGATGTAATTATAGGGTTGCCACCTTTCCAAATGGCCAAAGTGGGACATTTGTGCTACAAACATCAGATTTTGCAGGGCAAAACATGCCCACGGCCAGTAGAAAGGACAGAACTTCAGTTGTTTGCCTGAATAAAAGTTTATTCTTGTAGCATTTTTATTCCTTATTCTGTTTCGTATAACATTTAGGTGTTTCAGATACAGAATAACTGTTTTATGCAACTATTACATACAATATAGAAAATACTTTTGTCCTAAAATCTCAGGACATTTGCCATTTTCTCACAATATTTTGCAGGACACAACTGCCCAAAGAGGGACTGTCCCTCGCAAAGTGGGACAGGTTGTAACCCTACGTAACTACTTGATACATGAAACAGTAAGCTGTCCATGCAAGAGCAGAGTTATGTGCAGAAATGTACCCGGATGTTATGCGACTAACGTTGCTAAACAGAGCAATTACAGCTGCAAATACAGTATGAATACAGTCGAAGAAGCATGCCAATGTCCAAGTCCAAGGCCAGTGGTGGCTTTGTCCATTGGATATCAATGAACCAGTAGATGTCCTCCCCCGATCCCTGGTGTGGAAGCGTAGTGCAGCGCCACGAGAACACGCTGTGCTTCAACACAAGACATATGGATAATATACATACAAAATGTAGGTTAAGTTAGATGTTAGTACGCCATGCAGATGAATGGCAAGCTGGAGACAACATGGCTACTGTGTACTGGTACCTATGTGTGGAAGATATCTGTCAGAGATGTAACGAAGCATTTGTAGGCAATGTGAGGCAAGTGAGGCTGAGGATAGTGAATCACAACATGTCATGCCATATGGGCCAAGCCTCTACAGTGTAGTGTAGGTTAAGGGGACTATTAGAGTAGAAGATAGGTGACAACAGGAGTGTGTATGTACAAAACACTGTAACCTCACTGGAGCAGTGTCACATGTGTGCTGTCAGTACTCAGTGGAAGAGGCGTGTCATGAGCTATCCCAGGGAATGTCAGGAGACTGACGGCGTACGCCATGGATACCACCGATGTGACCTACAAACCTGCCCACAGTGTGTCTGTGCCCGTGCGTGCCAGTAAGCCTGAGTAAGTATGTGTGCACGCGTGTTAGCCCGTGTGTTTGTGTGGAAGAACGAGCAAGCTAGTGTAGGAATGGTGAAGCCCGTGTAATGTTGTGTATGCATTTGTAAGCAGGTATACATGTGTACTACACACATCACACAAGTACTGCACACACAGACACACATGCTGCTAATACTACACACATCAGTGAAATGGCACATGGATGGAGACTACATCATCAGAGGTAACAGTGCTGTAAACTATGCTACAGTGATGGTCATAGCTGCAATGCATCATGCCTGCTGAAGTACACCTGGAAGTAACACACTGTGTGTTAACAGCATGCTAACATCAATACAGTGGAATAAAGCCACTGTGTGCAGCAGCACCAGGTTAGTCAGATCCTGCATCAATGTTACACATCACAGGTGGTGGCACAGGTGACATCATATGCACAGGGTGTGGTGTTAACATGTCCAGAGCTGTCATAGAGCCATCCAATGTACACATAGGTGTGTGTGTGTGAGGGACAACGGTTATTGCATGGCCCAATGGTGGTGCAATGGGTGTGTGTATGTGATAGCCATAGCTGTTTGTGGTAAGTGTGTGTGTCTGCATATATACAGGTACAACATGTGTCAGCCATATACAGGAGGTTGTGGGACAGTCACAGACCGTACCTGCCAGGCTGTAGAGATCCCCATTACTGGCCATGGACACCCCTCCATGCATCCAACACAACCCAGTCCTGCACCTGTCAATGTCTACACATACAGTCCTGGGATCTGTACCACAACCTGTGGATAAACGTGTGTCTGTAATGTTAACCTGGGGTGCATAGACTTGACAGTTACTACAGATGGATATGAGCCATACTCACACTCCAATGTAATAACCACCGCTGACTGTTTCCGAGATCTGCATACGACCACTCAAAGGTGCTGCACTAACATTGTTTCCAATGCCCGTGTAATACCCAGCAACACAATAACCGGTCACTACACATGTATAACCCACGATCACTACAGCACATAGTATGTGCACTATGACAGAGCCATAGCAGATGTACATACATCCAAGGTGTTCACGAACAGACAATGCAGCACAGTCAAGAGTGATAATCCCAACATACATATCTATATACAATATACAATATATATATATATATATAGCTATATACATACATTCTCTCTCTCTCTCTCTCTCTATATATATATATATATATATATATATATATATATATACACACATATATATATGTAGATAGATACATACATACACACACACACACACACACACACACGTGGCAGAGTTGGGAGCAGAACATAAATGTAAGCACTGTACCACATGACAGCATTACGCAGTTACAAAACGCGCTACCGTGATCAGTGGATCACATGATTCACACAGGCACACATCTAGCCTGCAGACAGCAGCATCAAAGGCAAAGACGCTGCACGGATGTTATGGAGAGTGAATACTGTCAAAGCAATGTACTGTTGTCATGCAGCTGGAAACATACACACACACTTGGCAGGGCTGGGAGTCGAACATACACCTAACTACCCTAACACACTACAGCATGACGCATTTACAGAACGCGCTACCGAGATTACTGAACACAGCACTCCCAGAGGCATACTTCTAGGTGGGTGACATCATCCGCAAAGGCAAAGACGTCGGTAGCAAACTGCTGTGGTGTGCGGCATCTAAAAGCAAGACTGAGTCCCCAGGTGGACCGGAGCATGTGCGCAAACACACACACACACACTTGGCAGGGCTGGGAGTCGAACATACCCCTAACCACCCTAACACGCTACAGCATGACGCATTTACAGAACGCGCTACCGGGATTACTGAACACAGCACTCCCAGAGGCATACTTCTAGGTGGGTGACATCATCCGCAAAGGCAAAGACGTTGGTAGCAAACTGCTGTGGTGTGCGGCGTCTAAAAGCAAGACTGAGTCCCCAGGTGGATGGGAGCATGCGCGCAAAAACACACACACACACACACACACACACACACACACACACACACACACACACACACACACACACACACACACTTGGCAGGGCTGGGAGTCGAACATACACCTAACTACCCTAACACACTACAGCATGACGCATTTACAGAACGCGCTACCGAGATTACTGAACACAGCACTCCCAGAGGCATACTTCTAGGTGGGTGACATCATCCGCAAAGGCAAGGACGCCGATAGGGAATGTATAGAGAGTGAGCAGTCTGAAAGCATATTATTGTCCCAAGGTAGACGTAGACAAACACACGGCAGTGGTGTGATCAGGGCAACCAAATATCTACGGACCACTACAACAACACTACATAGATACAGGATGCGCCACAGACAGTACACCCTTCAAGACAGCAACCAGTGTGTTCAATGTAGGCATCCATCGTGACATTGAAAATGGACACCTGTTGCCTGGATGACCACCATCGCTATACAGGATGTCAATGGCCATGCCCACATGCTTAGTATCACATGTCTGTTTGGAAAGTACTGTGTGTCCATCTACACAACAGCGTACTGGGCATGCTCACACACTTAGCAGTTGCAAAGGGCTGTCTTGCATGCATGCACATGGATTCAAAACACGGAAGGGCGCAGTTTGGAATGTACTGTGTGTCCATCTACACAACGGCGTACTGGGCATGCTCACACACTTAGCAGTTGCAAAGGGCCGTCTTGCATGCACATGGATTCTAAACACGGAAGGGCACAGTATGGTATTACTGTCCCCACGTACATGAAGGCCACTCACATGTATTGACAAGTACACACTCAGGAGCTATCACAGATGTCTCAGGTGCATATCACAGAGGTACACACCACAATCTACAATGTAGCCCTCCGACATCACCATGTCATTGGACCAGCAATACACAGCCATACATTAACACAACACCATGTGACTCATGACCAGTGCACTGTACATAGGTCTACAGCAACTGTGCAGACTACACATGTACCAACAGGGTTCCATCCTGTGTTATGCATTGCAATGATACCACTGTACATAACCAGGTCAGCTCTACACATACCAGGGGCCCTGGGTCTTACACAGCTGTGACAGATGACTGTCACTGTACACCAATGAACACACATGTTAGGCTATGTCATACATGTAATTGCAGTGGATATGTGCATGGACCACACACATGACACATATGTACATAGCATAGCTTTTGCTGTCCTCCGTGCAGACAAGTGGCTACAGCAATCATAAGCACGCAAATGGAAGGTGGGTCCATGGCTGTTGAATGCTAACAGTACATGGGTAGCAATGTTGACCGAGGACACATTCCCTCTGTACTAGTTACCCATGACACCCATCATATCATACAACAGTCCATGTGTTATGTATGTCAACACACATGTCCACCAATTGCAATGCATACAAACATGGCTACATGACAGGCATGTAGGACCAACACATATGTACAATCTGTAGTGTGCATGCAGCTACCATGCATGTGCAGTAGCTGATATAAGTAACTAATCTGTGCCAAACTACAACATGCAGTTGCAATGCAGCCCCATCATTGACACCTGTATATGGTGACATACTGACAGTACGGTAGGATGTACAGCAGGTATGGATGGATGGGTGTACATAAAGTGGTGATCCACCTGTGTAGATGGATGTTTGCTGGGGACGGCTCACAGGTGTGTCACACGCCATCCTACCATTACATGTGCAAACAGTACGCTATGTTACCGTTACTTGATGGTGGAGACATAAAACCTACACAGCGGTCAGGTATCACCGACAGTATGTCACTTGACACCTGTAACACTTACATCCTCCCATGTGCATATAGCAGCACAATTGCTGAAGGTAGCATTGGTACACATAATGCGGCCAATACTGCTGCATGTCTGTCAGACATATCATCATATAGCAGGTGTATCATTCACAGTACTGCCATGTGTGTTTGCTTGTGTGACCATATATGCCACATATGGTGGGGAATACATCCCAATTGTTACACATCCCTGTACACTGTTGTAGAGATCTGTACATACTGCAGTGTGGAAAGCATGACGTAGGCAGGTGTGGTGTGTGTATCACACACATCAGCTATCCATATGTGTATGACATTTGTGGTCTCCACAGTGTGTGTGTGTATGTAGGTATGTATGGCTGTCTGGTGCATGGAGTGAGGGTGTATGCTACTATACAGAACACGCAGGATCTCTAACCTCTCATGGTGATGCAGTCCACTACCCTGTTGATGCCATCGGTCTCAGCCGCACTGGCTACCTGTACATGTTCTTTCTCTGTGTCACGTCGTGTGGGTTCACAGTATTGTGACAGTGATGACCACATAGGCAAGGGCCCTCACCTCAACACTATGGGGTGTGCATTATAGTGTTGTTGACCCCGTGAGTGTGAGCATGTTCCTGTAATGTGACAGGGTATTACTGCTACACATTGAGGCCTCATGCTATCAAGTGGCCTCTAATATTATCATTGGCCAGACCGCTGTGTACAACCCCTGCACCATGTCAACATACCTGTGATGTGACCTGGTATGGATGTCACGTCTCTAGCCACTGTAGCCTAAACTGCCCACATGCTTCTGGATCAGTATATGTGTGGACATTTGTGTTATGTTAGACTTTCCAACAGTCAGGCTGAGTCTACGTATAGCATGCTGATATTGCCATATGTGCCTGTGAATACTCCACAGTTACACATGGGAGACTGCAAACAGTGCTACCTGTAGGCACATGCAAGTAGACCATAAGGAGGGAACCAGGGCATCATTACCAACATGCTGTTACTGTTGTTACCAAGACACATACTGTGAACATATAACAATGCATGCTAAACCTGTACTACATGTTATGTCTGGTGCGTGTCAACAGTACACAACTAATGTAATATACACGTCTGTCACTATTCACACACAACTAATGTAATATACACTTCTCTCACTATTCTTACACAACTAATGTAATATACACTTCTCACTATTCTGTTCATCCTGTGCATCAGACCATTTGAGCATGTCCCTGCACCAATGGTGTGGATGGCAGGGATGCGGCACAGGCTTCATCATATGCACAGGGTGATAATGTTTGCCAGGGGCATAGGCTGCACCAATGGATGACATCTTGTGTGTGGGTAAGGGCCAGTGATATGATTGGACATGTCTGTTCAGTATGCATGTGGGTGTTGTGGTGCCCTACAGATGTCTTTGCTGTGTGCGTGTATGTGTGCACACAGTTCTGCCTTTTGTGAGGCCTACATGGGGTATTATTGACAGCTCCAGATTGTACAGACCAGGTTGTATAGCTCACTGTGTCCGGCCATGGCCACGTGACCTGTGCCTGCCAGGGGTTGCTCGGGCACTACCAGGCAGAAGTACAGCTTGGCTACTGTCCGACGACACATGTCCACTGGAACCGTGTCCCCACTGGGAATGTCCAGGGCCACGTCCACATGGCCTGCTGTGTCCTGGTGTGGACAGCGCAGCACCAGCTGCACTGCTACTGCTACCAGCACTATGGGAGTGGGCATGTGAGGTGGCACACTCACGTTGACCTGCACTAGGTGGTGTAGCTGGCCTACATCCACGTGGCCTATGCCTCACTCCTACCAGATGTTCCAGCACAGACAGCTCACGCTTGTGGATTGCCATGCCATGGTCAAGGATTCCAACCATGTCACCCAATCGCCTGTCCAGAACATCAGCAATCTGCTGTTGAGCATTTGCCAATGCCTGGATGTTGTCATTTAGGGTATGGATAGCAGCTCTCTGCAGCCTCTGCCCTTCTCTATTCTGCCGTTCAGCATGTGCCTGTGCTGCCATTACAGTCTGGAACATGCATCTGGTGATACCAGCTGCTGCGCTCTGTCCTGCAGGTGCATGTCTGCCAGAGGTCCTCCTATGAGCAGCACCGGCCACATGCCTGTGTGGCACATCTGCAGTCATTACACTGACACCATGGTGTGTAGACACACCTTCTGTAGCCACCACATGTTCCTGTTCCATGCTAACAGATGCTGACTGTCCTTCCTCTATGGCCACTGGTGATGCGGTATGTGTTGGCAGCAGAACTGTGTGCGGGGAAGAGGGGTACATAGCTGGAATGGCAACCATTGGCACAGATTCAGCCCCTGACAACCCTGCCTGTACATCATGCATATGTTCATCACTGCTAGAATCTGTGGGGACACTAACATCAGATGGACTGCAGGAGGGTAATGCACCTACATCACCTGTGAATGCAAAGAAAGACTCTAAATTACAATAGACACACAGACACACACACACAGACACACACACACACACACACACACACAGACACACACACACACAGACACACCATGCATGTGATTTGACAGATGGCACGCAGCATGCCTGTGATACGGCAGAGGGCATGCAGCTCAGACATTAATAGTGTTAGTAAGCATACTTCCCTGGGGTGCACACTACAGCAAACAGGTGTCATATCAGTAGCCATGCAGTTCACACAATCATGGTAGTATGCATGCATCTCCGTGATACACCATGTGGACCAGAACAGGATAACAGTACACATGGCTGACGTGACCTTGACATGTAATCTGCTGACGTGTGCATTAACATGCATACATGTCTGACACAATGGTGTCCTGACTCATATACACCATCATAATGGGCATCACATTGCGGTGTTGTCTGTATGCTCTACAGATAGAATACATGTTTAGCAAATGTGCATGAGCATGGAAGGGTAGTGTGAGCTGTCTACATTGCTATACAGTGTGAAGTACAGACACTGTGCCATTGCATGGCATCATGAGGCATCTATATTGCTGTACAATGCATAATATGTACACATTGCATAGCCATAACTGCATGCATACCCATGACATAACTGTGGATTGTGACCCATGATGCTGAGGTGTATACACACCAAACCATGCTGTGTCAAGTGACAGGTCAGTGGAGGACCTACAGATGACACCCCTGCACAACAACTACAGGGTCTTAGCTGCCTGGCAACCATGTCCACAGATAGTGGACATGTCAATTCACCATTTCCCACATGACATTGATGTACCACACACGAGGTGCACAGCTAATGGTGATGTCCTACAGCAGCAAGGGAAATGTACAGTATCTGTGGCCTGATGTGGTGTCAATGTCTGTGGAAGCTGTACAAGTGACTACTGTCATGCTATGACACAGTCGTGATGTTCAACAGATCTTATATGGTAGACATCAGTGACACCTCCACTAGCTGTACACAGGCTTTTAGGATGTCCAGTGTACCACATCAACTGTATAATCGGTCAACTAAGGCTATAATTGGACCATGTGTGGACAATGTGCAACAGGGTGTGTACACATCACATCTACTGTGTGGCTACATGTCTCTGGCCATCCCCCATGGCCATGTGTGCACATGTGTTGACCAAATGTGTGTGATGGCCATCTCACATGTCTGTGTTATCCCATATGACATACACCCATAGATGTCAGATATGTCACCATCCACAGGGCTATGCAGACAACGGGTTGTATTTTTGGTATGTGGGGTATGGGTCATGGGATAGTGTGACAATATTGCAGCAAGAACACTACGTGTCTGGGACATGTCAGATGGCACATCACAATGTGTGCACCCAATGCAGGGGCATATAACACAATGGTGACACCTGTGGGCTGCCCATATCACAGCTCACTGTGTGGTACTGTTTGCGTACCACACATGTTGTTCCACTGCATGCTACATATGCCTTCATTGTAGAACACCTCCACTGTTGTATGCACAGCTGACCACACATGTAGCAATGACAACTACTGTGGTTTCAAGTCAGTGTATCATTTCATTTGTATATATTGCACATGGGTGGCCTGTGTGAATGATGGGTGATGTGACCTGTATATCATGACTGGAACAAACATCAAGTGTGCAACTGTTAACTGGCCACATGTCAAATAGATCTATGCTTTAACATGCCTGATACTGATGAAAGTCTCGCCTGCAACGGACTCATGTCTGTGTGGCATGCCAGAGGTACCTGTGTAGGGGTGACACAGCAGTATGAACATTATCCCTGACTGTCTGACAGCCGCAGGGTGCACTGTGCATGTTAACACATTCGCCTGTATAATAGCATATAGTATGTACATGTGTGCATACACAGGGTAGCATACTGTAGTATGCAGCATGTGTGTCCACATACCTTGCATATGTTGTTACTTTACATAATGTACAGTGACACATGCAACTAAATGGGATATAATAGCCATATGTGCAGTACTGACTTACCAGGCAACTCCAGGCTCATTGGTTGGGAGACACCCACCACCACGATGGCAGCTAGTGTGTGTGGATGCTGTTCTGAGGGTGTCCCCAGACTGGCCAGTAGCTCCTCGGTATGTGTGAGTGGAGGCTGGGTTGGTGGCCCACCACCTGTTCCACCTTGTTCCCTGGTGATTGCAGTGGCACGCTGTTTTGCATGTCGTATCAAGTCCATGCAGTGTCTGCGCACCTGCTGGTAGGTGCGGTTATGGCCACCCACATCGTTCACCCTCCTGCGTAGATCCTGCCACAAGTCGTCCCACTGATGGGCATGCTGTGGCACATGGCTGAACAATACCTCGTAGTTCTCATGGAGGTACGGTATGAGGACATCATCCTCCTGGTGGCTGTACGTTGGAAGGCGTGTACGAGGCATTAGTTGTAAGACATAATGATGGTGACAGGTCACAGTTTCAGAGATGTACAGAGATACTGCTGCACATACATTTCTATGGCATCTAGTACATCTGCACAGTAATCTTTGCAAATCATCATGACACTGACACGACTGACGTGTTTGTGTCACACACATGTAACACCCGTTATGCATTGGATATCATCACCATATATGTGTGTCACCTCATTACAGTGTTCATACTCCATCTGAATGCTGTCTTGATGTGGGCATGTCTATTTTCCTGCACTGGTGTTCTTACCTATCTACACATGCCTGGATGTGTCCACGGTACTGCTGTTGACCTTGATGCTGTGTATATGTCATATATCAACACAGACACAGCCTTAATGGACTTGAGCAGTGACAATGCACACATATGCATGGACACCTGTACATGTATGTGTTTTGCCATATACATCTACATAGCCCTGTACAGCTGTTCAACATCCTGCCATGGATCACCTGTGTTGTACATGTGATAGACATGGGACAATGACTAGTCGGACGTCATTCGCAGGGATGGTTATCAACCATAGCATGTACGGGCAAGGTTTCCCAGCTGTAACAGACAGCCAGTATGCCACCGCGAGGTGCATCAGTGCCGCATTACTGATCCGGACAGTTGATACTACATCTACCATGCGGCCATCACACCATGTATGACTGGGATGACATGTGCAGCTTTGATGGATAGGGTTGCGTGGTTTGGTGGGAGTATGTCACATGTATGGCACAGGGATCTGTTCAGCATGTGGTGATCCTAGTATTAGGATTGTGGCTGTCCATGACGTATGTCTTACAGATCAGGATATGGACATGTAGCATGTCCATCATCATGGTAGCAAATGTCTTTATGCAAGGTAGACAGCATGCTGCGTAGTGGAGGTGAGGATTGTGAAGGCTGGTATCGCCCATCCAGGCATGACTTTTACCCCTTAAAGGTGATATGTGATCCAATATTGGTCACCCCAGTGCTGTATATGCCTGTCCAATGATCTCCATGCTCATGGATGGCACCCTGTCATGACATAGGTACCTCGTATGACTACCCAAGGAGCCTGGAGATGTCACCAAGGCAGGGAGGTGTACTGCACAGCACCATCCCTTACACAGTGTCCATAATGTTGACCACAGCCTAGGTGGTAGTTAATGGGTACAGGGATGTTCACCTAGCGGTGACAATGCTGATATCATCCATCAAAATGTGCACATATGTCACACACCTCACCCACACAGCCCATTCTGTATGTTGTTCACAACACTGACAAAGCTATTCCTCATAGGTCATGGCCATTCACATCCTTACATATACAGATGCCTAACATTTGTCTGTGTGGTATGGGCTACAATGAGGGTGGAGTACAACACATTAACCCTGTTCTACTGTAGCTGGCACTGGTGTGATATGCACATGCCACTCTGGCACCTTTTGTAGTTGTGAGTATGTCAACAGGCCACTGGTAGAACACTCCTGTGACATACAAAGGTATTTGTAATCAAACATCCATACTGTCTTGTACATCTGTACTGCTAACATCTACAGTGATAATGGTTCATGGACATGCACACCATACTCAGCAGGGTTATAGTGTGGTTCCACCCATTATGACTGTCATCACCACTTGTGGGTTGATATTATCCAACACCCTATCTGTATTGTATGGTCATGCTAGGCACTTGTTTAGAACTTGAGCATGTCATGAGCTACTGATTAATATAGCACCCATTCCACACCATTTCCCACAGGTACACTGACTGTCCTAAAATTTCCAGCTTGCTTATGGTACAACAGCTGTTGTACACACGTAACGCACATATCCTGTGAGACATGGTTGTATATAAAGGCATGTCCGACTGTCACGTATCAGTGCTATTGCCTGTCTATATGATGGATATGTCATACATGTGGCAATAGAGCAATTGTCTCATGTACACATTCAATGCTCACCTCCCAACATACGACACTCCAGCCTGTGGGGGATGCACTTATGCAGCCCTGCTGGGGGTAATGCTGTCAACAACCCTGGCTGCACCTGACAGTCATGTGGGGATGTGTAACATTCACAACACACCCCACTCATCACATAGTCTCACATGATCTCCACCACAGGCTACACATATGAGGACAACTTGTGCAGTACCTCTCCATACTCTGTGTAGGCACCAGAGGCAGCCCCCATCACGGAACACAACATCACCAACTTATAGCCCATAGACTCATGTGTGCCCATCACATACAGCCAATAGGGTGTTATAACATACACAACACACCAGTCATAGGTGAGTCTGTAGGCAGTCACACTGCAGCTCCACACAGCAGGCTACACAAGGCGATAGTCACTTACATCTTGCTGTCGGGTAACTGGTTCTGCAACATAACCTATGCACCCATGCCACACCTCACCAGGTATGATGTGACTGTCATTCTCCATGTTAGTGTGACTGCCCTGAGATGTCACTTCACAGACTACGTGTGCAGGGACATGCAATAGCTCACCAGTGTTGTAGCCCTGAAGGTGTGGGACTAGCCCTGGGGAGCATTATGCATTCATCTGGACCCGATACCACTGTACAATGACTGACTGTGTCACTTCAACAGTTGCCTATGCTTCTGCTGTCATTCCACAGGCATCTGGTATCTGTCCACTTTGACTGACTTGGTCAAACACAATGCTTTGGCACGGATGACCTGCACCTTTCAGCCCTGGGAGTACAGATCACATGTAAGGCTCTTGCTGCTTCTATACTGCCTGTCTTGCACAATTTTCAATAACAGTCATCGGCAGAATGGGAACTGGCAAGCAGGACATGGGGTCATGTGACACATTGCTTGCATCTTCCTCTGTGACACACGCAGGCAAGGCACACCTTATAATGCACCACTCCAATATCTCTGCAGTGACTGAGACCTGCCTCTAGGCTCTGCAGAGCATACCTGCAATGACAGGTTATAGACAGACCATACCTTTCAGGCACATACCTGGACCGGCACACCCACAGCTGGGTGTTCCCATATCCCACTATGTTGTACACACATCCTGGCTAGTTACTTAGCACAATGCATCAGAGGTGCTCCATGTGCAACTAACTGTGTCCGGAACTGCTATACACATTGTAACAAGCTACAGATTCAACAACATACCCCATGGTTACCAGACCTCATTTGTTGGTGTACTGGACAGTAGGGCTCAGACAGCTACTACTGATGTGTGACTGACACTACCCCACACTTAACTGGGATAGCCACTCATGTACTGACACATCCATGAGTCATAACCTCCACTCGGCTGGATCAACCCATACACACCACCTCCAAGACCAACATTAACCTTGACATGAACACTACCAACATGTAACTGGTGTTCCACACCTGGGGTTATCCCCTCATTGGTGGATTCCAAACATATGCTAATCAACCTTGTTAGCCACATCCTGGCACCATACCCTTCATGGCATACACAGTACATGAGTACTACAAAGCCTACTACAGACGTCTTATGACAGCGGTTGTTAACGTCATGACACCCGTGCAGATGGACAATGCATTTACAAATGCTGAAACATACCCCAGTGCACTTCATTAGCATGTACACGACTGCATGGATCATGCTATTCCACACAGAGCCATGATGGTACACACCAGATAACAGACGCCACTCTGGTGGTCAAGTTCCATGGACATAATGTACAACAACAGGTGGAGGCTGTTGCACAGTGGTGTACAATCCCATGGGTGGGGTAGCTCACTGGTCAGCCTCAGTAGGGCCATGGGATCCCTCATCACATACTCCAAGACTAACTACGTAAACATTACTGCAACACTTTCCAGGGTGTACCACATGGCATTATGGTGGTATGTCAGTAGTCATTGGCAACACCCAAATCTGCTCTCACATACAACAGTCACTCAGGAACATTACAGACCCAGGTGATGTTGGCAACATGCTGGCAGATGGATTCAGTGCTAACATTACACCCTTTCACTCACTACAGGGCCACAATCCATGCAGGAACATTGCGGTGTCCCTGCGGTCACACCTACACAGTACTAACCTGCACTCTATATGTCCTGGGACACTGGCCCCATGTCACCTTCCAAAGTCCCAGGCTGTGATGTCCACAAACCTCTGAATGACATGTCTCCCCACTAGGCCACCATATTCAGTAATAGCCTTGTATCAGACATTGTGGCCCCTGAATGGCACACAGCAACATTCATCACACTCCACACAGGTGGCACCACAATGCACGAGTGGGACTATAGTCCTGCACACCTGACTGGACTGTTCTGCACAGCTATGGGGCACATCATCAAGGACGTCATTCACAGAGACATTGTTGGGCTCCGGTCCTTTGATGCCACCTGGTTGGACTTGTTAGGGCCAGAGCATGGCTCCTACACCTGGTGGACTCCTTTCATACAGTTACCAGGGTAGTTGATGATGGTACGGGAGTCCACACATCCTACATTGTCCTCTCATTGCCTTTCAGCACCATTCTCCATTCTGGTATTGACAACATACACATCCACCTGCACATCGCACCTATGTCTCAGGATATTATGCAATGTGGCTCATGGACAGGACACACACAATGAGGGTAGCATACCATAGTACCTACTGCATTTCAGTTACATTTGCCATACCACAGTCCTCAGTCATTGGGGCCCTCATGTTCAGTATATACTTCCCTGAGGTACAGGCTAGCACAGAGGGACTTTCCCTGCCTAGCTTTACAAACCCCTGCATACAAAGCGCCATGATTGATCCACCAGCTGATACTGACTCCATCCATATTGGTGTCACTGTGACAGACACCTGATATGAATATCATGGCCTCAAGCTGCATGACACAAGGTGCATGAACATCACCTTTGCATTACACCATTCACCCACTATCACATAGGTGGTAGTCCCCTACATACATGTCACATTGTACATGTTTGTAGTACACATGTATATCGCACCCACTCCTGTGGTTACTGTATTGCCACTGTGGCGTGGATATCCTTCTACGTGGCCACACTTATCTGTACTGGGTGTGTAGCTGGTACATTTAGGGTGTACCTTACACAACAGCTACAGCTTTACATACCACACCATTAACAAGCCATGATGTTTATTGAGCTCCGACAGTTAAAGTATGCGGCTGAACTACGGACACCATGCCTGTACACATTTGCATACTACATACTCAGGGGTGACCTCTGCTGAACAGACAGGGCCCATGTCCACAACAATATTAATGGATATACTCTATGTACACGACATAAGCAAAAGCCACTGTGAGCAACATGCTCATGGATATGTGCACACACGCAACAATGAGTGGGATGTGCTTGAGGGTTACATTCCCAAACCGGTCACTCACCTTGCTTTGGAACATGAGTCCTATGTACATCACGCAGGGACAGTCAGTAGCACTGTTCATGTGATACCTCCCTTGGTGGTTGGGAGACACATGTACGCCAGGGATCACTGCAGTGGCTGTACTGTGCAGAGGTGCAGGTAACATATGGTTCTGCTGTTCACAGGACACTACCCTAGAGAGGTGCCACTGGTGTGAACACTCTAGTTGTGCTTACACATAGACTTGCTGACTGCATAGTACCCCACTATGAACCTGTGAATCTATTACATGTCCTGTGTGCATGGTTACTTGGTAGCCCTTCTATTTAGATTAGCTATCATGCTATTGCAATGTCCCGTGCCTACAAGCCATATGTATCCTATTATTGTACATGCCAATAGACGATACCTTTGGTATGCATGATATGCCTGTTATGCTGTGTAGAATATCTGACATATCTACCTACAATACTATACATTACACATATTTCACATAGTATCCCATAATGCAAAGCATACTTGCACAGCGGGACCACCTTAGACATGTCATTGTCGTTATATGCCCATACACATGCCTACTGTGACAGTATATCAACATATTCTATCCCCTGCTATGGCACATACTTGTTGGACATACGCTACCACTGACGGTGGGTTGTATGGAAATGTTCTGTTTAGAGCCCTCATGTAGCATCCCTTGTGGTGTCTGTGATGTGTACCTTGTGGCTCACTGCTGGACACATAGTTTCTACATGCGTTAGTATGCTCAGCAAGACATCACTACATAAATACGTTTTCCCACTTTATGCATTGCGTACACTTTTAATTAATGCAAACCAGGCTATACATACAGTAAATAATTAATAAAAAACATGCTATACATAAACTTACATACCGAGTGTTCTACATACCTTGTTATCGTTACAGACTTTCGTCTCTATCTCTCTCACACTGCTTAAACAGGTAGTTTATATGAGCATATGGTTTGAATGTCTAGCAAGTCATTCTTATATATGTTGATACCTGTAACATGTGGTTTCCTCCTGCCAATTGGTGTTCCTGAGTGACTAATTACTTGCATATCAGCTGTGCAGCTACTCCATTCGCCAATTACGCGCCAACAGTGGGGTATAATTTAATTCTCCACTTGGGCATTGCCCATTTGCCCTACCTTCGGGGAGACGGCCTGTATTGTGTTTTGTTATGTGTAATTGCAACTGCTATGCATAGAGACAATTATACTTTGGATTCATGTCCCCCGTGGATTGTGTGTGACAGCTAGAGTATGTGGTTCAACATGTGGGTGTTCCTGTCATCCCAACGTCTGATAACGGACTATTGCAAACAAAACCTGTAACATCGCCGTTTGTTCCATTATATAACAGCTGCAATTTTGCATGGCGCCTTTAATTGTATCTCTCACAAGGTATGTTGACGGTTCTGCAGATGTAATTGACTAACTGGATGTTTGTGCTGTTATTGCAGTCTGTATTGCTATAGTTTCTAGTGTGGGGGACGTCGGTGGGTGTACGTAGCATATACAGGTTTGTGGGGCTTGCATTTCTACATATTCCATATATATATGTGTGGGCTCCGTCCTTAATTAAAGAGCTATCAGTTAGTAGACTTATGTTACGGGATTGTACATTGGGCTGTTGTTAATTGGTTTCTATATAGTATGCAGGTGAGGTTGATACTTCCATACCTCCGGAATTGCAGCGATATGTAAAGGGATATGTCTAACTGACAGCTATCCCGTGTATTTCTGTCCCAGATATTTGCAGTCATTGTGGTTGTGTTGGTAACAGAACCTCTTTGCCATGGGTTGCCAGCTTTTCATATGGCCATTGTTGGACACTTTGGGATGGCAGCGGTGTTTACAGGCCAACACATAGCCACGGTCAGTACACAGGTTAGCACATACTTTTATCCTCAATACATACCTTTTACGTTTCTTACATACAGGCATAACTATTTAATGCAACTATTACATTATATATGGGACATATTAATGTGCTACAATCCCGGACATTTGCCCTTTGTAATATTTTATGTCAGGACACACCTGCCCAGGGAGGGGCTGTCCCTCCTAATGTGGGACAGGTGGTAACCGTATGCCTATGGCTAGCTATACCCACACCTACCATAATGATCTACCTCCGAGTTGGCACTAACAGACACATGATGCGGACACACACACACACATTACAGTCACACGGAGATGCACATGGCACCCTCAACACACATACACAGACTACGGCGCTCACAAACATAGTTGAACACAGTACCTACATGGACCGCAACACCGGCAGGGATAACTAAATGTCCCTTCATATCATCATACTATTACCGGGTTGTACTCTTCCGGTACTGTGTTCTTTTAAAAAATGACTAGAAAATAAATAAAAGACCAGTGAAAATGGACTGCTCAATTGAGATTTAGGGGTATTAGTAGATAACAAACTTAATGAAACTAAGAACCTGTAATTGTTTCTGATGTATGAGGATGACTCTCATGGTTTTGCTTATAGCAACTTTCCAGAAGATTAGTACCACTCATAATATTCAGAGGTCTAGTTGTATGGGCAAAGTTGCTCAACTTAGGGGGAAGATTTATAACACCTGCATGGGGGCAATGTGAGAGAGGCATCTGCATTAATGGTGAAACTGTGCTTAGAGAATTAGCATTGTGAAGGCAGTTGGTACAGAGCTGTTAAATGTGTTGTGTGACAGAAGTTACCCTACAGGTAAAACTAAATAGACTGGGCAAGAAACAAAACCAGAACCAACCACAAGTAACTGTGGAGTTGATGTGCAGACATTACTGAGCTACAGGGATGAACAACCATAATGTGTGCGCCAGAAGGAAGCATACTGCATTGAAATAACATTGTACATTTCTCAGTCCTCTCATTCTCCTCTTTCTTCAGTTAAATGTATGTATGTGTGCATGGGATGTTTGCATTGCACTATTATATTTCTTCATTGCAGTCTTATTTGAGAAGTCAATATTTACTGGAAGGTTTTTCTTGTTTGCCTCTCTCGAAATCAGGAGTACCAAGAATGCAAAATTAGCTGAGAGCAAATTGCTTAATGATATGCAAATACCTATGAGTATCCAGAGTAAAACAGGCATTTTGACAAGAGACACTTTGGATCATCATAACACATGTATTTCAATGACCAGGTGCTGCCCCAAGGTGAAACATTTGTTGGGCAGGGCCTCTCTGTAAAGTGATGCACCAAAATCTCATAAAATTAAATTAGTCTAGTACTGAGAACTTACTCTTCAATTGATTATCTATAGGTCATTTATTCTACTGCCAGGTCCATCCACAAGTCAGGTATTATCTCAAACCTACTGTGAGATGTTGTTCTAACATTTATCAGAAACATTCACAGATGAACATTTGGGGTTGCTAACTTGTGCCATCATTTGCATCAGATTTTTATGTGGTATAACATACTTGAATTTAAGGAATCAGGTATGCAGGTGTTGTTTTTCAGAATTTCAACTATCTGGGTTCAAAACTGAAGTTACTGTGTTTTTTAAATATTTTCTGGGTACATGAGCAAGATTTCGGGTTTTCCTTGTCTAGTATCTACCTGGTAATATTAGGAAACTCCTTCAAAAATTCATAGAACCTTTTGTTGGGTCTATGTTGGATTCACAAAAATGGCTTATTTTGGTTGACCTCATCATCTTGGTCAGTGATGAGTCTGCATATCTTGTTAATAAATTCCTCTGCGTTATGAGAATCTTTGGTTTCTGTCAGATTATTTCCTCTGCTACTCATATATTGCATCATGCTCATAACATGGAATTCTAGCTCAGTGTTTCAACCATTGACATGGTGATAGAACACACATCTCTGTCTGATCACCAATTCATTCAGTTTTCTATTATTTCTCCCTGGTTACAGCCTTCTAGTCTTGACCTGGAAGAATGCAAGAATTTAAATATTGTGAAAGAATAATAGTTCACTGTCTTTTCACTAGCATGATTATTAACTTGAATATAAAGCTGCAAGAATGATATGAAATATAAAGGGTTAATTTAGGAATAGTATAAAATGCTGAAAAATATGAAGTAGTAAGTGTGCTGGTATAGCTTAATTAGATATTGGCATCCATGTAAAGGAGTATGTTATTGAAAAACAAAGTCTGTAAAAATAACTCCGCAGATGGCAGCTACAAGGATATCAATGAAGTAAAGAGATGTAACATCAAGCAAGATAAAGTTGGAACATCAAGTTTCAGATAATGCTGGAACACCGCGTTTCAGATAATGCAAGACTGAGTTTCCGTGGACCATCACACTTGAAAAAGAATCAAGGACAAATCATAAATTAGAAGAACAAAAAAAGTGTTATACAAAGGAAGATTGTAATACATCAGACTCAGAAAAAATATCAGACTTTATGGTATAAATATGAGTGTGTATAAACAAGCTTTGGGAATTTACAATAGAGAGCTAACAGCATCTATGTTGCATGCTTGTAGATCCGAAAGGAAAATGTAATAGTAAAATGTGTATTAAATGAAGCAGTTTGTCTCACTGCATTTATTGTACTTAGTACAATACAGTAATAAGACCAGCTGGTCACAATAAATAGTTAAATATACTGTGGTATGCATGCATGCATGTAAATGCAAGTAGCAGCAAGAAACCAACAGAAGATATTGCATATAATTTTTCATATTGCAAAGATAATCAGTTTGCAGCTGCCTTTTTCTGGTTTCTTTTGGCACTCAGCACTGGCAGATGATATGATTTACTTGCTGCTTGTAATAAAACTATAACATTATCCCTTGATATCTTTGTCTCCCATGTACCCTGTCCACCTTGTTCTATGTGAGCCTTGGTTTGATGCTGAACTTCACACTATGAGGAGAATGGGGCAAAGGTATAAGCATAAATGGAGGCTCTGTGGTATGATGAGAAAGTGATAGAGGTATATGCATAAATGGAGACTCAACGGTATGATGAGGAAGTGACAGAGGCACGAGGATAAATGGAGGATCTGCAGTATGAGGAGAATGTGGTAGAGGTATAAGCATAAATGGAGGCTCTGTGATATGATGAGGAAGTGATAGAGGTATAAGCGTAAATGGAGGCTCTGCAGTATGAGGAGGGCTAGCAAAAATTTAAGCATAAATGGAGGTTATGTAGCATAATGAGGATGTGACAGAAGCATACGTATAAATCAAGACAGTCTTCTATCTTTGATCATAAGCCGAGGTTTGCTGAATGTTGTGTTGCTTATCAAGCTGAGATCTGTCATAAAACAACAATATTCCTGTCTAGAGACATATCATACCCAATCAACTGCCTATGCTCTGTTGGGTGGTGCTATGCAGATAAGATTAACTCATTCACTCCAATGGAGCTCAGCAAGTTTGCATTATAACTTCCAAAGGGCAGAGCCCAAGTCTTTTGTCAGAATCAAATTACTGTATGTCCTCACATTTCAAACAAATGTTCATATCTCTGGAACCATAGTGGTTATGAAAGAAGTATAAATGGCAAACTCTTCAGTACAGTACAAACTATTTTTATAGTGGTAGTATTCTTTAGGTTCTAGGTCTTAAACTGAATTGTATAAGTTGCAGTAAACACAGTAAGTATTACATTTGTAATATTTTGTAAACAACTTACAATTTCTCAGCAACCACTCAAGTTACACACATACTGCCAGCAAAATGAATTCAACTAGCTGAGAGCATTCATATGAGGCTAAAGAGTTCTGTCTGTGTTACTTGGTTGCTGAGATATTTAGAGAAATGTGAAATTATATCTATATAAATTAATATCATAAAAACAACAATTAATATCTATTTGCCTGCACTAGACAGGGTTCAGATATTAATGCAGTTGAATTTATCATTGTGTAAACTTTAAGATGAAATATTTCAAAATCTTGTACATAGCATGGTTTTGGAATTATTGATGCAAATATGAACAAGTGATATTTGACGTCTAGAGGCATCAGTACGAGTTAACTGCAGATGCACATGGAGGCATCACTCAGGTGTACTGAGTTACTACACATTTACTGAGATGTACATTGAAGGTATAACAAAGTTAAGTAAAAACTTAACATCTGCACAACAGTGGTCATGGTTGTTAATGTTACTCTCAGGTAATAAAACTTTGTAGTCTGTAATCCCTTTGTTACATATGGTGATGATAAACTGAACTTTATTAAGAAATTAAGGAATCTAGGTACAGTCTTTAAAAACATATTCATGTTTAGAAATCAGGTATCTTCTGTTGTCTTGGCATACTGTTTTCATCTTCAAAATGTCTTAGGCAAGTGCATTTCAGGACTTTGGAGAAGTTGTGCATGCTTTGTTCTCATCTTGTCTAGATTACTATAGCTCCCATTTGTTATGGGTTCTAGGTAGGGAACTTATTGTATTTTATTTATTTATTTATTTATTTTACATTTGTTAACCGGGATAGTTCAACTGGATATATGTCTATTTTCAGCGGAGGCCTGGGGAGAAAAGCTCCAAACAGTAACAAAAATATCATTACATATCACATGTCACAGATAGCATAATAGAATATTTACAGAGAACATAGAGACAAACCATACAGAAATCACATATAGATTTTTTTTTTTTTTTTTACATTAAATCGATGAATGACCATTTTTAATAGTTTCTTAGGAACAGTTGTTCAGAGTATATACATCTGAAAGTTGCAGTACAAGATAGGTTACATAGCAGCTGTACACAATCAGGAGAAAAGATTAGCCAGGCTTGATACAATAGCATGTCCATTTTGATCCCAGGTATTGTTTGAGCTTAGTTTTGAACAGACATAGAGAAGAGAGTGAGGTAATCTCAGGAGGTCGAAAGTTCCATGATCTGCCTACAGTTTTTGTAAAGAGAGAGTCGCCGGCTAGGTTATTAGTTTTACATGTCTGAATAAGGAGTCTGTTGGAAGAACGCAATGGTCTAGGGTTGTTATACAGGGTGACCAGATTTTTGAGTGCAGGGGTGTTTTCAGGGTTGTATATAATTTTGTGGGCCATAACCAGTTGGTTATATAAGATTAGACTAGGTAGTTCAAGCCATCCAAGCTGAATTAGATTGATGCAATGATGTGTCCTGAAAGGCAGCCCAGTGGCAAACCTGGAGATGTGATTATAACAAATAGTGATTTTGTTCAGGACAGTTTTACCAGTATTACGGAGAAGAGGGGATGCATACAAGAGAGTAGCGAGAAGGTGAGATTGAGCAATGGCAACCTTGGCTGGGGGGAGTCAGGAAGCTTTTTATTCTGTACAATGAACCTAGTTTTTTATTGATGGTTTTGATCAATTGGTTAACATGTAGGCCAAATTTTAAGTTGTTATCAATAGTGACACCTAGTAGTTTAGTAGAGTGGTCAGGTGAGATTATTGTGCCATCCTTTGCTTTAATTGTAAAGTTAATGGTGCTAGACCTTTGTGTCAATGGGAATAACAGCATTTTAGTCTTTTTAGGATTCAGTATCAGGTGATGATTGGTAAGCCAGTTTTCTATTGTGTTAAAGGTAGTTTGGGTAGTTAACTGTAACTCTGTAAGGGATGTTGCTGAGCAAATCAATGTAGAGTCATCTGCATATTGGATACAGCTGACTTTAGGTATGACAGTGTTCAAATCATTGATGAAGATAGAGAATAACAGTGGCCCTAATATAGAACCTTGTGGTACTCCCAGGGTGTTAGGTAGCAGGGTAGAGAGTTTGGTCTGCCAAAGTACAGCCTGCTGTCTACCATTTAGGTAGGAATTAAACAATTGAAGGGCATTGGGATCTAGATAAAGTGATTGCAGGGTATGGATTAATATTTGGTGATCGACCATATCAAAAGCTTTGGACAGATCCAAAAAAGAGCTGAAGAAATATGGTTATTATTATGATTAAGGTTTATGGTATTGGAAAAGACTAGTAGGGCTGAGGTAGTGCTATGGTGAGGTCTGAAGCTATGCTGGGTATCTGCCATGAGTTAGTTATTTATTAGGTGGCGCATGAACTGTTTCTGAATACATTTTCCATTATCTTTGCTAGGGAGACAGTATAACTATAGGCCTATAATTGGAGCCCAAAGCCCCCCAAAGGGCTGTGATGTCCACAAACCTCTGAATGACATGTCTCCCCACTAGGCCACCATATTCAGTAATAGCCTTGTATCAGACATTGTGGCCCCTGAATGGCACACAGCAACATTCATCACACTCCACACAGGTGGCACCACAATGCACGAGTGGGACTATAGTCCTGCACACCTGACTGGACTGTTCTGCACAGCTATGGGGCACATCATCAAGGACGTCATTCACAGAGACATTGTTGGGCTCCGGTCCTTTGATGCCACCTGGGTTGGACTTGTTAGGGCCAGAGCATGGCCCCTACACCTGGTGGACTCCTTTCATACAGTTACCAGGGTAGTTGATGATGGTACAGGAGTCCACACATCCTACATTGTCCTCTCATTGCCTTTCAGCACCATTCTCCATTCTGGTATTGACAACATACACATCCACCTGCACATCGTACCCTATGTCTCAGGATATTATGCAATGTGGCTCATGGACAGGACACACACAATGAGGGTAGCATACCATAGTACCTACTGCATTTCAGTTACATTTGCCATACCACAGTCCTCAGTCATTGGGGCCCTCATGTTCAGTATATGCTTCCCTGAGGTACAGGCTAGCACAGAGGGACTTTCCTGCCTAGCTTTACAAACCCCTGCATACAAAGCACCATGATTGATCCACCAGCTGATACTGACTCCATCCATAAGGGTGTCACTGTGACAGACACCTGATATGAATATCATGGCCTCAAGCTGCATGACACAAGGTGCATGAACATCACCTTTGCATTACACCATTCACCCACTATCACATAGGTGGTAGTCCCCTACATACATGTCACATTGTACATGTTTGTAGTATACATGTATATCGCACCCACTCCTGTGGTTACTGTATTGCCACTGTGGCATGGATATCCTTCTACGTGGCCACACTTATCTGTACTGGGTGTGTAGCTGGTACATTTAGGGTGTACCTTACACAACAGCTACAGCTTTACATACCACACCATTAACACGCCATGACGTTTATTGAGCTCCGACAGTTAAAGTATGTGGCTGAACAATGGACACCATGCCTGTACACATTTGCATACTACATACTCAGGGGCGACCTCTGCTGAACAGACAGGGCCTATGTCCACAACAATATTAATGGATATACTCCATGTACACGACATAAGCAAAAGCCACTGTGAGCAACATGCTCATGGTTATGTGCACACACGCAACAATGAGTGGGATGTGCTTGAGGGTTACATTCCCAAACCGGTCACTCACCTTGCTTTGGAACATGAGTCCTATGTACATCACGCAGGGACACTCAGTAGCACTGTTCATGTGATACCTCCCTTGGTGGTTGGGAGACACATGTACGCCAGGGATCACTGTAGTGGCTGTACTGTGCAGAGGTGCAGGTAACATATGGTTCTGCTGTTCACAGGACACTACCCTAGAGAGGTGCCACTGGTGTGAACACTCTAGTTGTGCTTACACATAGACTTGCCAGACTGCATAGTACCCCACTATGAACCTGTGAATCTATTACATGTCCTGTGTGCATGGTTACTTGGTAGCCCTTCCATTTAGATTAGCTATCATGCTATTGCAATGTCCCGTGCCTACAAGCCATATGTATCCTATTATTGTACATGCCAATAGACGATACCTTTGGTATGCATGATATGCCTGTTATGCTGTGTAGAATATCTGACATATCTACCTACAATACTATACATTACACATATTTCACATAGTATCCCATAATGCAAAGCATACTTGCACAGCGGGACCACCTTAGACATGTCATTGTTGTTATATGCCCATACACATGCCTACTGTGACAGTATATCAACATATTCTATCCCCTGCTATGGCACATACTTGTTGGACATACACTACCACTGACGGTGGGTTGTATGGAAATGTTCTGTTTAGAGCCCTCATGTAGCATCCCTTGTGGTGTCTGTGATGTGTACCTTGTGGCTCACTGCTGGACGCATAGTTTCTACATGCATTAGTATGCTCAGCAAGACATCACTACATAAATACGTTTTCCCACTTTATGCATTGCATACACTTTTAATTAATGCAAACCAGGCTATACATACAGTAAATAATTTATAAAAAACATGCTATACATAAACTTACATACCGAGTGTTCTACATACCTTGTTATCGTTACAGACTTTCGTCTCTATCTCTCTCACACTGCTTAAACAGGTAGTTTATATGAGCATACGGTTTGAATGTCTAGCAAGTCATCCTTATATATGTTGATACCTGTAACATGTGGTTTCCTCCTGCCAATTGGTGTTCCTGAGTGACTAATTACTTGCATATCAGCTGTGCAGCTACTCCATTCGCCAATTACGCGCCAACAGTGGGGTATAATTTAATTCTCCACTTGGGCATTGCCCATTTGCCCTACCTTCGGGGAGACGGCCTGTATTGTGTTTTGTTATGTGTAATTGCAACTGCTATGCATAGAGACAATTATACTTTGGATTCATGTCCCCCGTGGATTGTGTGTGACAGCTAGAGTATGTGGTTCAACATGTGGGTGTTCCTGTCATCCCAACGTCTGATAACGGACTATTGCAAACAAAACCTGTAACATCGCCGTTTGTTCCATTATATAACAGCTGCAATTTTGCATGGCGCCTTTAATTGTATCTCTCACAAGGTATGTTGACAGTTCTGCAGATGTAATTGACTAACTGGATGTTTGTGCTGTTATTGCAGTCTGTATTGCTATAGTTTCTAGTGTGGGGGACGTCGGTGGGTGTACATAGCATATACAGGTTCGTGGGGCTTGCATTTCTACATATTCCATATATATGTGTGTGGGCTCCGTCCTTAATTAAAGAGCTATCAGTTAGTAGACTTATGTTACGGGATTGTACATTGGGCTGTTGTTAATTGGTTTCTATATAGTATGCAGGTGAGGTTGATACTTCCATACCTCCGGAATTGCAGCGATATGTAAAGGGATATGTCTAACTGACAGCTATCCCGTGTATTTCTGTCCCAGATATTTGCAGTCATTGTGGTTGTGTTGGTAACAGAACCTCTTTGCCATGGGTTGCCAGCTTTTCATATGGCCATTGTTGGACACTTTGTGGGATGCACAGCGGTGTTTACAGGCCAACACATAGCCACGGTCAGTACACAGGTTAGCACATACTTTTATCCTCAATACATACCTTTTACATTTCTTACATACAGGCATAACTATTTAATGCAACTATTACATTATATATGGGACATATTAATGTGCTACAATCCCGGACATTTGCCCTTTGTAATATTTTATGTCAGGACACACCTGCCCAGGGAGGGGCTGTCCCTCCTAATGTGGGACAGGTGGTAACCGTATGCCTATGGCTAGCTATACCCACACCTACCATAATGATCTACCTCCGAGTTGGCACTAACAGACACATGATGCGGACACACACACACACACATTACAGTCACACGGAGATGCACATGGCACCCTCAACACACATACACAGACTACGGCGCTCACAAACATAGTTGAACACAGTACCTACGTGGACCGCAACACCGGCAGGGATAACTAAATGTCCCTTCATATCATCATACTATTACTCGCGGTTGTACTCTTCCGGTACTGTGTTCTTTTAAAAAATGACTAGAAAATAAATAAAAGACCAGTGAAAATGGACTGCTCAATTGAGATTTAGGGGTATTAGTAGATAACAAACTTAATGAAACTAAGAACCTGTAATTGTTTCTGATGTATGAGGATGACTCTCATGGTTTTGCTTATAGCAGCTTTCCAGAAGATTAGTACCACTCATAATATTCAGAGGTCTAGTTGTATGGGCAAAGTTGCTCAACTTAGGGGGAAGATTTATAACACCTGCATGGGGGCAATGTGAGAGAGGCATCTGCATTAATGGTGAAACTGTGCTTAGAGAATTAGCATTGTGAATGCAGTTGGTACAGAGCTGTTAAATGTGTTGTGTGACAGAAGTTACCCTACAGGTAAAACTAAATAGACTGGGCAAGAAACAAAACCAGAACCAACCACAAGTAACTGTGGAGTTGATGTGCAGACATTACTGAGCTACAGGGATGAACAACCATAATGTGTGTGCCAGAAGGAAGCATACTGCATTGAAATAACATTGTACATTTCTCAGTCCTCTCATCCTCCTCTTTCTTCAGTTAAATGTATGTATGTGTGCATGGGATGTTTGCATTGCACTATTATATTTCTTCATTGCAGTCTTATTTGAGAAGTCAATATTTACTGGAAGTTTTTTCTTGTTTGCCTCTCTCGAAATCAGGAGTACCAAGAATGCAAAATTAGCTGAGAGCAAATTGCTTAATGATATGCAAATACCTATGAGTATCCAGAGTAAAACAGGCATTTTGACAAGAGACACTTTGGATCATCATAACACATGTATTTCAATGACCAGGTGCTGCCCCAAGGTGAAACATTTGTTGGGCAGGGCCTCTCTGTAAAGTGATGCACCAAAATCTCATAAAATTAAATTAGTCTAGTACTGAGAACTTACTCTTCAATTGATTATCTATAGGTCATTTATTCTACTGCCAGGTCCATCCACAAGTCAGGTATTATCTCAAACCTACTGTGAGATGTTGTTCTAACATTTATCAGAAACATTCACAGATGAACATTTGGGGTTGCTAACTTGTGCCATCATTTGCATCAGATTTTTATGTGGTATAACATACTTGAATTTAAGGAATCAGGTATGCAGTTGTTGTTTTTCAGAATTTCAACTATCTGGGTTCAAAACTGAAGTTACTGTGTTTTTTAAATATTTTCTGGGTACATGAGCAAGATTTCGGGTTTTCCTTGTCTAGTATCTACCTGGTAATATTAGGAAACTCCTTCAAAAATTCATAGAACCTTTTGTTGGGTCTATGTTGGATTCACAAAAATGGCTTATTTTGGTTGACCTCATCATCTTGGTCAGTGATGAGTCTGCATATCTTGTTAATAAATTCCTCTGCGTTATGAGAATCTTTGGTTTCTGTCAGATTATTTCCTCTGCTACTCATATATTGCATCACGCTCATAACATGGAATTCTAGCTCAGTGTTTCAACCATTGACATGGTGATAGAACACACATCTCTGATCACCAATTCATTCAGTTTTCTATGATTTCTCCCTGGTTACAGCCTTCTAGTCTTGACCTGGAAGAATGCAAGAATTTAAATATTGTGAAAGAGTAATAGTTCACTGTCTTTTCACTAGCATGATTATTAACTTGAATATAAAGCTGCAAGAATGATATGAAATATAAAGGGTTAATTTAGGAATAGTATAAAATGCTGAAAAATATGAAGTAGTAAGTGTGCTGGTACAGCTTAATTAGATATTGGCATCCATGTAAAGGAGTATGTTATTGAAAAACAAAGTCTGTAAAAATAACTCCGCAGATGGCAGCTACAAGGATATCAATGAAGTAAAGAGATGTAACATCAAGCAAGATAAAGTTGGAACATCAAGTTTCAGATAATGCTGGAACACCGCGTTTCAGATAATGCAAGACTGAGTTTCTGTGGACCACCAAACTTGAAAAAGAATCAAGGACAAATCATAAATTAGAAGAACAAAAAAAGTGTTATACAAAGGAAGATTGTAATACATCAGACTCAGAAAAAATATCAGACTTTATGGTATAAATATGAGTGTGTATAAACAAGCTTTGGGAATTTACAATAGAGAGCTAACAGCATCTATGTTGCATGCTTGTAGATCCGAAAGGAAAATGTAATAGTAAAATGTGTATTAACTGAAGCAGTTTGTCTCACTGCATTTATTGTACTTAGTACAATACAGTAATAAGACCAATTAGTCACAATAAATAGTTAAATATACTGTGGTATGCATGCATGCATGTAAATGCAAGTAGCAGCAAGAAACCAACAGAAGATATTGCATATAATTTTTCATATTGCAAAGATAATCAGTTTGCAGCTGCCTTTTTCTGGTTTCTTTTGGCACTCAGCACTGGCAGATGATATGATTTACTTGCTGCTTGTAATAAAACTATAACATTATCCCTTGATATCTTTGTCTCCCATGTACCCTGTCCACCTTGTTCTATGTGAGCCTTGGTTTGATGCTGAACTTCACACTATGAGGAGAATGGGGCAAAGGTATAAGCATAAATGGAGGCTCTGTGGTATGATGAGAAAGTGATAGAGGTATATGCATAAATGGAGACTCAACGGTATGATGAGAAAGTGACAGAGGCACGAGGATAAATGGAGGATCTGCAGTATGAGGAGAATGTCATAGAGGTATAAGCATAAATGGAGGCTCTGTGATATGATGAGGAAGTGATAGAGGTATAAGCGTAAATGGAGGCTCTGCAGTATGAGGAGGGCTAGCAAAAATTTAAGCATAAATGGAGGTTATGTAGCATAATGAGGATGTGACAGAAGCATACGTATAAATCAAGACAGTCTTCTATCTTTGATCATAAGCCGAGGTTTGCTGAATGTTGTGTTGCTTATCAAGCTGAGATCTGTCATAAAACAACAATATTCCTGTCTAGAGACATATCATACCCAATCAACTGCCTATGCTCTGTTGGGTGGTGCTATGCAGATAAGATTAACTCATTCACTCCAATGGAGCTCAGCAAGTTTGCATTATAACTTCCAAAGGGCAGAGCCCAAGTCTTTTGTCAGAATCAAATTACTGTATGTCCTCACATTTCAAACAAATGTTCATATCTCTGGAACCATAGTGGTTATGAAAGAAGTATAAATGGCAAACTCTTCAGTACAGTACAAACTATTTTTATAGTGGTAGTATTCTTTAGGTTCTAGGTCTTAAACTGAATTGTATAAGTTGCAGTAAACACAGTAACTATTACATTTGTAATATTTTGTAAACAACTTACAATTTCTCAGCAACCACTCAAGTTACACACATACTGCCAGCAAAATGAATTCAACTAGCTGAGAGCATTCATATGAGGCTAAAGAGTTCTGTCTGTGTTACTTGGTCGCTGAGATATTTAGAGAAATGTGAAATTATATCTATATAAATTAATATCATAAAAACAACAATTAATATCTATTTGCCTGCACTAGACAGGGTTCAAATATTAATGCAGTTGAATTTATCATTGTGTAAACTTTAAGATGAAATATTTCAAAATCTTGTACATAGCATGGTTTTGGAATTATTGATGCAAATATGAACAAGTGATATTTGACGTCTAGAGGCATCAGTACGAGTTAACTGCAGATGCACATGGAGGCATCACTCAGGTGTACTGAGTTACTACACATTTACTGAGATGTACATTGAAGGTATAACAAAGTTAAGTAAAAACTTAACATCTGCACAACAGTGGTCATGGCTGTTAATGTTACTCTCAGGTAATAAAACTTTGTAGTCTGTAATCCCTTTGTTATATATGGTGATGATAAACTGAACTTTATTAAGAAATTAAGGAATCTAGGTACAGTCTTTAAAAACATATTCATGTTTAGAAATCAGGTATCTTCTGTTGTCTTGGCATACTGTTTTCATCTTCAAAATGTCTTAGGCAAGTGCATTTCAGGACTTTTGAGAAGTTGTGCATGCTTTGTTCTCATCTTGTCTAGATTACTATAGCTCCCATTTGTTATGGGTTCTAGGTAGGGAACTTATTGTATTTTATTTATTTATTTATTTATTTTACATTTGTTAACCGGGATAGTTCAACTGGATATATGTCTATTTTCAGCGGAGGCCTGGGGAGAAAAGCTCCAAACAGTAACAAAAATATCATTACGTATCACATGTCACAGATAGCATAATAGAATATTTACAGAGAACATAGAGACAAACCATACAGAAATCACATATAGATTTTTTTTTTTTTTTTTTTACATTAAATCGATGAATGACCATTTTTAATAGTTTCTTAGGAACAGTTGTTCAGAGTATATACATCTGAAAGTTGCAGTACAAGATAGGTTACATAGCAGCTGTACACAATCAGGAGAAAAGATTAGCCAGGCTTGATACAATAGCATGTCCATTTTGATCCCAGGTATTGTTTGAGCTTAGTTTTGAACTGACATAGAGAAGAGAGTGAGGTAATCTCAGGAGGTAGAAAGTTCCATGATCTGCCTACAGTTTTTGTAAAGAGAGAGTCGCCGGCTAGGTTATTAGTTTTACATGTCTGAATAAGGAGTCTGTTGGAAGAACGCAATGGTCTAGGGTTGTTATACAGGGTGACCAGATTTTTGAGTGCAGGGGTGTTTTCAGGGTTGTATATAATTTTGTGGGCCATAACCAGTTGGTTATATAAGATTAGACTAGGTAGTTCAAGCCATCCAAGCTGAATTAGATTGATGCAATGATGTGTCCTGAAAGGCAGCCCAGTGGCAAACCTGGAGATGTGATTATAACAAATAGTGATTTTGTTCAGGACAGTTTTACCAGTATTACGGAGAAGAGGGGATGCATACAAGAGAGTAGAGAGAAGGTGAGATCGAGCAATGGCAACCTTGGCTGGGGGAGTCAGGAAGCTTTTTATTCTGTACAATGAACCTAGTTTTTTATTGATTGTTTTGATCAATTGGTTAACATGTAGGCCAAATTTTAAGTTGTTATCAATAGTGACACCTAGTAGTTTAGTAGAGTGGTCAGGTGAGATTATTGTGCCATCCTTTGCTTTAATTGTAAAGTTAATGGTGCTAGACCTTTGTGTCAGTGGGAATAACAGCATTTTAGTCTTTTTAGGATTCAGTATCAGGTGATGATTGGTAAGCCAGTTTTCTATTGTGTTAAAGGTAGTTTGGGTAGTTAACTGTAACTCTGTAAGGGATGTTGCTGAGCAAATCAATGTAGAGTCATCTGCATATTGGATACAGCTGACTTTAGGTATGACAGTGTTCAAATCATTGATGAAGATAGAGAATAACAGTGGCCCTAATACAGAACCTTGTGGTACTCCCAGGGTGTTAGGTAGCAGGGTAGAGAGTTTGGTCTGCCAAAGTACAGCCTGCTGTCTACCATTTAGGTAGGAATTAAACCATTGAAGGGCATTGGGATCTAGATAAAGTGATTGCAGGGTATGGATTAATATTTGGTGATCGACCATATCAAAAGCTTTGGACAGATCCAAAAAAGAGCTGAAGAAATATGGTTATTATTATGATTAAGGTTTATGGTATTGGAAAAGACTAGTAGGGCTGAGGTAGTGCTATGGTGAGGTCTGAAGCTATGCTGGGTATCTGCCATGAGTTAGTTATTTATTAGGTGGCGCATGAACTGTTTCTGAATACATTTTCCATTATCTTTGCTAGGGGAGAGAGTATAACTATAGGCCTATAATTGGAGAGTTCAGTAGAACTACCTCCTTTATGAAGAGGGATTACATAGGATATCTTCCAGATATTAGGAATTTTTGCTTCTACTATGGTGCAATTGATAAGGAATGACAATGGGTAGGCAATGGCATCAGCTGATTTTTGTAGGTACTCAGCCAGAAGTTGGTCAGCTGAGAGTGTGGTGGGTTTTAGTTTTCTAATTAGGGTACAAATAAGTGATGTGGCAACAGGTTGAAAGCTAAATAAGGGTAGATTTTTAGGGGTGGAACTATCTAGGCTGTGGGAGCTAAGAGGCAGTTGGCTGGCTAGGGCGTAGTTGCAGCTGCAGAATTCCATGGTTTTGTTGCTCACTGGTACTTCTGTCTGTTAATACATTACATCAGTCCTGCAGATACTGTTTCACTACAGTAAAGTCTTGAATCACCTTTAAAGTTATTGTATTATATTGCATTGTACAGCATGGGTCTTCATATCCAGAAAAGTACCAGATCTTATGCAGCTTTATAAAATCCTTGCATTTGTCTTCTCTAGAGTGGCTGGAGGTTCTTAGAGTCAACTTGGAATCTTCTGGTGTGTGTACCTTCTGTCATCAGACACCATACCACTGGAATCTTCTCTCATGATTGAGCCTCCCACACTGACTAGCTTCAAAAGGTCACTGAAGACATATATTTTTGACTTTTCATGTAAGCACATTACAGATATTATTTTGGTTTTAACATCTATCCAAAACCTTTTTATCTGTAGTGTTTTAATTATTTTTATTGTAAGAGTGCTTTGGTGTAATACCACTTTTAAAAACTTGGATTTAAATTTAACAACTACTGAGAATAAGAGTTAATTTTGTTAAACTGAATTAACAACAGGTTACACAGACTGATACTGTATAGATGTATATTTGTATACTATAAGGTTTATTGAAACAAGCCGGCCAAGCAGTAACCTCAAGATTTTTTTACATTTTCTTTATAACACAGATCACTGTCAGATAGCTGACTCAAGATACAAAACGTCTACCAGATAGCCTTTTACAGCCACTGTTATCTAGTTTCTCAACTTTGTCCTTGGCAAAATATTATTTTCCTGTATTGAAGCATTCTTTGTTTGCATCCTTATCCAGTTCTCAGTAGGCTGAAATGTTCTTTCATTGATAGTCTAGTCTGTAACTTTTTCTGAGTGTGTTAACCATTTCCCTTTAACAAGTTTATTCACTTGAATATCTGTCTACATCCAACTGTTTATGATATTTCAACAAGCCTCTATTGTTAATGCCATTTGTTACAAAAACATTCAGAAGTATAATACTTTTTGTTTCACACAAGCACATTCTGTTAAGCTTATCATGTTAAGCTTATCATATTTGTTTACTGTATATTTCTTTTCTGTACTCACAGATGCTGTGTTCTAAAAATATTACACTGTTACTATGATAGAAATCAGTTTTACCAAACCTCTGTTTCTGTGAAGGAAAAACAGTTCTACCAAATTATGTATATTTTTCTATCAAATACATGTTATTGCTATGAGGGAAACCAGTTTTACTTTATACAATTCTATCAAATTTAATGAGGGCTAATGTTCACTAAACAAAGTGCATTCTTTGTTTAATTGGACTCCTTTTGGCCAGTGCTGTTCTTATTTACTAAACTGGATATAGAGCAACATTTACAACTATTAATGACAGTCCCCTCTCAGAGATTTTTAAATGCTTATCATTATGTGGAAGCCTTAATTTGGAAAGTTTCTACATCACACTAACTCTTTCAAATTCACATTCCTCCTAAGTTTCCACTCTTGAAGTCCTCAATGCAAAATGTAGTTTTGTAGATGAAGCCACATGCTAATGTGACAGTTAAGAGATGTGATTAATTCTAATTAGCCCTTTGGTCCCCTGGAAATGTCTGCTGCTCCCACTTTCTTGACCAAGTGATTCAGAGTAAACTTTTTCTCTTGGATCAAAAGTGACCAACATATAAACATTGCAGTCAGATTTTCACTCCTATGGGAGTACTTACAATGCAGGTAAATTTAACAAAGATGTGGAGATGTGTGTGTAATATGAATGAGGCTGCATGAATATGTGTGTTGTGTATGAATATGATATGAATGAAGCTTCATGTGAGAGTGTGTGTGTGCGTGTGTGTGTGTGTGTGTGTGTGTGTGCATGTGTGAGTGTGTGTGTGTGTGTGTGTCTGCCTGTGTGGTTTCACAAGGGAAGTAGTAAAGAATCAAACATCTGGATGTGTGTATGTGTGTCTGTGTGTATCCTGCTCTGTGTGTGCAGGTATATGGGACTGCTTTTCCATGAGTATGATTGAGTGTGCGGAGATGGTATATAGATGTGGTATGTGTATGTGATGCCTGGGAGTGTGTGTTTGCATGTGTGTGTGTGTGTGTGTGTGTGTGTGTGTGTGTGTGTGTGTGTGTGTGTGTGTGTCTCTACATTCTGGTGACACGTGCATGTGAGTGCACACTTATTGGTTTCTGAACATATGTGTGATTGTAGGGGAGGTATGCCTTTGCTAACATGATGTATGGGCCACTACAGTAAACATTAGCAGTGCCACATCTTACTGAGCTAGTGTTTGATTCAGAGACATGGTAATGAATCAGCAATGAGTTTTTCTCATTGTGGATGTTCCTGCCTCTGAATCACTTTTTCTCACCATTGTGCTAACTGATAACCCACTTTGTGAGTTATGAGCATTTTACTGAACCCCAGGGCATATCTTACCTCTGATCCCTTATAAATGTATGTGAAGGACTGATAGCAAACACTCTAAATGCTTAGTACACTTCCAGTTTATGATTGGACGAATGACTGAATGAATGAATACATAAATAAATAAATATGTAAATAAAGCTTATTTAGATAGTGGAATAATAATAATAATTAGAATTAGGTCGCAAAATAATGTCTGTTCCTCATATCTGCTTCTGTACTGCGTAATGTGTTCCAATTTTTCCCAAACCATAAATTTAATGAACCTTAGCTCATGCTATAGATGGAGTGTTGCATATGAAGTGTACCTGGAATTGAAGTGACATTCTGAACTATGAGGTTATTGATTAAGAGAATGTGTGTCAAAGTAAGACTAGAACATGAGCTACAGGTGAAGACAAAAGATAGCTGTTAAGGTAGCTCTAGGGTATAAAGTCAATCATGGAAATAAACATAAAACTGAGCATCTTACATAATTTTTAAATACATGTTTTGGTTAAAAAACATAAAGGTAATAGCTGGAACAACAACATAGAAAAGCAAATAACACAACGCATGTAAACTTGAATATCAGAAACCAAGCAGTTCAACAAAAAGTAATGATATATATATATATATATATATATATATATATATATATATATATATATATACACATTAGAGAGATCTAAATCCTAAAGAAGAAATCTCATATCAAAAGGCATGTAATGCATGTGTTTCCAAATGAAAATTTAGGCAGTAATCAAACAACAGGCTTCAAATATTCTAGAAAATAATTTGTTAATTATGTTGCAAGAGTGTATGATAAAAGATTTAACATCCATGGGCAGAAAAGTTGTATGGACCATCTTAATGTTATGAGAGTGCAATGAGTTGAGCAGGTAAGGAAGATAAATTCCTGTGGCATATGTTAAATATAATATTATCATATAATTTTCTTTTTTACAAAAATGTATACTTCATCTGAAACTTCGTGGGTATCTGTCCATATATAATCTCCACATAAAATAAATACATAAAAGAAATTCAACTGAATTTGGTCTCTTTTCTTTGATAGCTCTTCCGCTCTCATCCAAAATATTCTACCTATGTTACAGATATAACCTCCCACCATTTTTGTTTATGTGTATTTTCATCAACCTCAAAATTTAACTTTTGTTTTCATACTTTACTTGCACAATTCAATAATCTCTGTATTTTAATTCATCTCTCCAGATTTTTATTCTTCCATATTTCTAGTACTTCCTTTTATGCCATTAATTACAAAACTTCTCCCAAAAAATGTCTCCCAATTGACTATTCATTTCCTTGAAAATGTCATACATAAGCCAATATATAATAATACTGCCAGCTGAATCATATTTAATCCTCACTCACTTTCTTCAATAGGAACAGCCATTTAATGGTTTGGTTTTAAACCCCAAACTTTTCTAAAACAATGTTCCAAATTTTTTTTTGCCCAGTGCCACTGAAATACATTATTCTTCAACCCTATGGCTTCTCACCCTACAAACTTACATTTTTATCTAAATGCAACCTTTCACTTTCTTTTGTCATCATAAAACCTCCACAACAGAGTTCTATTCAAGATGGCCAACAACTAGAAGCTTCCTCTAGATGCTCCTGTAAATATTAATAATTTAGACATGAATAGTTTATCTTTGCATCAAAGACTCATCAAAACAATTTAGATATATAATTATACGTATTCTATCAAACACATTATGTTTTGAGAAGAATGTTGGCAACTTTTCCTCTTTTGGGGAGTTTTCTTGTTTCAGAAGAAGATCTTTTCCAAGGAATCTTCACAGCTAGAATTATACATTTAGAAAAAATGAACTATGACAGAAAATCTCTTCTGTCTATGAATTATCATTAAAAATTCAACAAGTTCTGTTCTCAGACAAGTGAAATAGAAACATCACTAAATGACCCTGGCCTAGGAGTGAGCCCTATGGGCTATTTATTTCTGCCTGAGTAGCCCAATCATCCCACTCATTCTACAGGCAAGAGTCGGGTGGTAGAGAGTGGGACACTTTGTTACACATCAAGAGCTTCCTACCCCTTGCCCCACTGCTGTACCCCATTCATCACAGTAGCACACTAAGCATCACTATATGTTGCTGCCAAGAGAGCAGGCCATCACACTCTATTTTGTCTACATGCATTCATATAATGGCAGCATGTGCTTCTAACTAGGTGTTACACAACTGGTGCATCAGAGACACCTCTTTCCTCCTATGATGGGTGAGCTGCTCACTTTGATCCCCAGCCAGCTCTGTTAGGTGCCAGGTTCATTAAATGAACTCGAGTCACCTAGGCTGTAGTGAGTGCTTCATCCATGTATGGGAGCTGGCTTCAAGCAGAATTTCTCTTAAATGAAAAGCACAGGTTGGTAAATTAAATAAAAGCTTAGAGATAAGATCCAGATTAAATATCAGGCTTCTTGGAATACCAGAGAAAACAGAAGGTGACAACGTCAAATTTTTTAACAAATGTAGTATCAAAGGCAGTGCTAAAGAACTACTTGTAAAATTTGCTTTGATGGCCCCATTAAGAATGGAGAATGGTATACAATTCTTTTTTTACAAAACCTATGGAAAAGAGGGAAGAAAACACTTGCACTACAATAAGGTTATTTTTTTTTAATATTCATACTGGCATTATGATCAGCTGATAGGAAGGAGTTTGTTTTTGTTGTGAAGATCTCTCATCATCACCACTGCTTAAAAATAAATTATTATTGACAGCTACAAGAAGGGACACACTTCCTCTTATTTATTTTATTTATTTATTTATTTTATTTTACATTTGTTAACCGGGAGAGTCCGACTGGATACATGTCCATTTTCAGCGGAGGCCCGGGGAGAAAAGCTCCAAGTACATAACAGACATATGAACATTGTTAATGCAAAAAAAGGAAGATAGTTGAGTTCTAAATACAATATAAAGATACATCACATCTTGGGAAAAAAAAACAACAGCAGCATATAAAAAAAAAAACATAGGTCAGTTACAAAGGCGAGGCACCTTGTTAAAAAGCGGTTAAGGATAGTGAGGTAAGAGAAGGGTAAATGATAGTGGTTAATCAGGTTTGGAACAGGGACATTGCCAGAGAGTATTGAGATGGGGTTTAAGCTTTTTTTTGAATTGTAGGAGTGAGGGTTCTGAGGTGAGCATGGTCGGTAGGGAGTTCCACATTTTACCTACAAAGTTTGAGAATAGAGAATCCCCAGCAGAATTATTGGCTTTGGTAGTTTGAGCTAAGATCTTATTGGAGGAGCGTAAAGATTGCAGGTTAATATAGGGGTGAATGATGTTTTCAGAGCTGGTGTTTTCTCTGGGTGATACAGTATCTGGTGAGCTGTTTTGAGTTGGTTGAAATGGAGTTGGCTGGAAAACTCTAACCACCCTAGTTGCTTCAAGTTAGTGCAGTGGTGCGTTCTAAAGGTGGAATTTGTGGCAAATCTAGCTATGTGATTGTAACAAGAAGCAAGTTTGTTAAGGGTTGTCTTGTTTAGGTTTGTAAAGAGGGCAGGCATAGAAAAGAGTTGATAGTAGGTGTGTGCTGGCAATTGTAATTTTAGCGTGAGGAGTGAGAAAGTGTTTTACTTTATAGAGAGAGCCAAGCTTTTATTGACGGTTTTGATGGCAAGATTGAAATGGGTGTCAAATTTAAGGGAGTTATCAATGGTAACACCTAATAGCTTTGTGTGAGCTTCTGGTGATATAGTGATTCCATTGGAGGATGTAATAGAGAAGGTGAGGGAAGAGTCTTGTTAGTGGGTGAGAAAGTAAGTAGTTTTGTTTTGTTGGGGTTGAGAACTAGTTGTCGACTTGAGAACCATTTTTCTATTAGGTTGAAGGTGTCTTGGGTTGAAGCAGTGAGGTCTGCCAGGTTGGAGGCAGTGCTGATGATAGTCGAATCATCTGCATATTGAATGCATGTGGCATGGGGGGTGATTGTGGGCAGGTCATTAACAAAGATGGTGAAGAGAAGAGGGCCAAGAATTTGAGATTAATTGACAGCATAGTTACAAAGTAAATGAGATCACTGATGCCGATATGGTAGAAAGATGTATATGAGTTTTAGAAATGAAAACGGAAAAGACAGGAAAAGCAAATAAGGTTGATGACCTTGATATAAGTTAGTAGTGGGAAGAGAAACACACTTTCATTTTTAGCTGAACATGTATGTTTGTGAATACCAGTTGAATGATTGTAAATGAGAATACAGTGCAAAGTCTGATTCAGACATAGAATTGTGCTGAATTTGAACACCAAGAGCAGTACCATCTAGTTATAAAAAGGGATTAAGTTAGGGAAATATATATGTGTATGCATGTGTATGTCTATATATTTATTTATTACTTATAGGTGGGGACTGGAACTTAATATGCAATGTGAGGATGTATTGGGGATCTAGAAGGGAAAATATAACAAAAGATGATAACTTTATGAATAAATTTATGGAAATGTTTGGTATGGGAGACATGACTTCAGTATTAGGAACTCAGACAGAATTAGTTTATTATTCTCTAAGATACAATAACTGAGCTAGATTGGATATAAATTATATCTCACAGGAACATGTTCATCTAGCTGAAAACTCTGGTATACATCCAAGACTTCCTTCAGATCATGCACTGATAAAAACTATGATAAAATTGCAGGATAATGAAGTAAAAAAGGAAAAACTGGTGCTTCCCCACCTACCTGTTAAAAAGAAAGGAATTTAAGGAATGGATGTTTGAAATTATCTGACAGTTATGAGAAAAGATTAAAGTGTCTTCAGAAGAGATAGCTAGTGAGTGGGATAAAATGAAAATGGAGTTTAAAATAAGGTAGAAATAAAAGAGAAAGATATGTGGTTAAGAAGTGATAGGAATTGTTTAGGGAGGCTGACCAGGGTTAAAATATTGCAGAATAGGGGAAATATCACAGAACAGTAAGAGGACGAACTGCAGACTGCTAAAGAGAAAATAAGGGAGCATTTGTACAATATGTATGAGTTTAGAAAGATTTCTGTTAAGCAACTGTTTTCTTTTAAAAGAAAATTTTTTATTGGATTTTTGACAATAAAATCATTATAACTAAACAAAATAATCAACAAATAACAAGTATAACTATATATAGAGTCCATAACAAAAACATATTCTATACATTATTAAAACTTTTCCAACAGATCTTTAAGATTTAACCATGAAAATTGTTTATGAGCAATATTTGACATTCTAGCATGAGCAGTTTGTATTTCTCCTATTACATACATTTTTTGCTACACAAATAAATTCTGAAAAGAGACGATGTTGTTACATTTCCAATTTATTGTGATAACTTTTCTTGCAATAGCTAGAAGAGACCAGAAGAGAGGCACTTGCATTTTTGGAACAGAATCTAGAATTGGAGTATTGAAGAAGAGCAACAAACTGGTAACACGTACCTCTCAACCTCTTCGAGCAAGAAATCTGGACAAAGCCATAAATAAAAGTGGCACAAAGACCCAAGAATAGGGACAATTTTTAAATATTGGTCTTACAAACTTTGAAAGTTGATAGAATAGCAGGTTTTGCATTAGCATGAATTGTCTGAAGGGTGTGAAGTCTGAAACTCAAATGCCTGTTACTATTTTCTGACTTTAGTCTTAAATGATTTGCCTCTAATTTGCCAGAAAAAAACACAATTTTATGAAAAATAGACCAAAAATATGAGTCAACAATCTGGACATTCTGTGGAAATCTGTACAGCTGAGAGGTATGCAAGTTTAACAAAGTTTTTTGAAATCTATCCAAAATGGAGCCACCATTTTGCATTATAGAACAATATGGATCCAATTTGCATTTAAAACCTCATTACATCTCCAACACTTTATATTAATTTTTTTATATAGTAGAGCAATTCCGTGTGGTATTAAAAACGTCTGTGTAGATACTTCCATGTAAAAATAATTCTCTAGTAAAAATACGAGGTTGTATTACTTATGGATTTTAAAGCTAATTTCTTATTAATATTTGAAAATATTTCATTATTTATTTTTATTGAGTAGTCCCAATAAACAAATCAAAAACAGCAAATTCAGATCTTAAGATCATATAAATTATTGACAAAAAGGACATATTTTTATTTTCTATACTATTAATCTTGAAAAAAATTGTAATATCCAAGGAATGGTCTTTGAATTCATATTTAATGTTATTTGTATCTTATTATTCATGAATTCTATAAATATTTGTATACTTAACCAATTATTTTGCCTTATGTTATATCTAGACAGAAGATAATCAGCATTATATAAATTATTATTATTTAAGAATTGATGCCAAAATCTTAAGTCTTTTTCTTCAATATCTAATACTGTACTTGGGTTAAATTAACCTAAACAACCTTTAGTGTATGCTATGGGGAACATTAGAATAAATAAATATTTAACTAGATAGTTACTAGGCATCACACTTTTAAAATTACTTAAAATACAGCTAACAAAAGGGATAGATGTTGGATATTTTCTATCATTTACACTGAAATCCTTAATAATCAAATATATTTTGTTAACATCTGAAAGTAAATTAGTGTTTATTCCTGGAATATTAATTGATTATAAAATTGATTTGTGGATCATCTTCCAGTTTGAGGTATATGTAAAATTTAAATAATGACTTACTAAATTTAAAATAACAGATTTTGCATACAATTAAATGCTAGGAAAACCAACTCCACCATCTTCCCAACTTTTAACAAGCCAATCCAATATTATTCTTGATTTTTGAGGATACCACAAAACCTTAAGCAATATAAAGTTTATCTGTTTAACCATGTTTTTAGATGGAAGTAAAACCAATGACTGTATAAAGAATAAAATATTTGGTAGTATAATCATTTTTATCAAAGTTAATTTGTCTTCCATTATATAAAACATTTTATTTCAACTATTAGTCATTTTTACCATTGTGCTGAGTAGGGATTTATAATTTGCTGTAGACAACTCTGTCCAACTAGTTTTATATTAACTCCCATTTATTTAAGTTGTTTATTTTTCCAATAAATTCCTTATAATTTTCTAAATAAATATTTGTTTTTTTTTTTATTTATTAATAGAGTTTCAGTCTTATTGTGGTTAAAACTTAAACATGAACTCAATCTAGTATTTAACATTTTATTTTATCTTTGATCTGCATTTATATAATGGTTAATAAATATTTAAACAACAAACATGACATAGCTTCTAATTATATAACAAACTATTGGGTCCTACTTTATGTCTCAAATGATCCCAGCTTACAAAGATGAATGTTATATCTGTATAATGTCTAATTACTAGATGAGTACTGCTTTCCCAGAAGAAATAATTTAGATATATTCAGGTAGAATTTTGCTATGATGCAAATGAAAGCTGGGAGCACACCCCTGAACCTCCTAGTGCAAAAAATCTGGACTAAGTCACAAACTACGGTGTGACAAAGATCCAAACATAGGGACAATCTCAAAATATTGTTTCCATAAACCCAGAAAGTCTGTAGAACAGCAGACTTTGAATTAACATGCATTCTCTGAAGGACATGAAGTCTAAAATCAAACATCTGCCATCATTCTCTGACCTCAGTCCTGAATGATTTGTCATTAATTTGCCAGAAAATAATTCCCTGAGAGACAAATCAAAAACATAAGTCAGGAAAGTGGTCATTCTTCAAAAATCTAGCCAGTTGAAACAGTGGCTGGGAGTAACTACTGTATCCACTATAACCTGAATATGCTAATATTTTAGTCAAATTATCAAGCATGTATTAAAGCCCTGTGCAATGTATTTCTACAATCATATGTTACTGATACATTTTCATGCAAATATCTGCATTACTGGCAGTGGCATTCACAGTATGATTAAAATAAATAAATAAATGCATATATATACATACATGGGTACATAATTAAATAAAATGTTTAACAAAAATTATGCTTATTCGCATGCTTGTCCTACTACATCCATTTCTTTCATCTTTTCATGCTATATCAGCCACCCATGTCTGCCCTGAATCAATAGGAAACAGCCCTTCACAGCTTAGTACTGTAATCCAGTCAGTCACCTCTGAAGTGGAACTTTTGTAACTGTCAAAATGCAGGAAGACCAGTAATAAGGTGTAATTGCCTTATTCTGTATTTAGAGTAGGCCTAATGTTGGGCAAAAATAGTCTACTTAAGTAAGCTGATTCGTTTTTCCCTTTTAAACAGAAATCACAACTTCCTTCATGCGCAGTAGCAAAGGCAGTAATTTGCAGAGAGTTCTGATTTAAAGTCAAAAATATTTAAAAATAGGTATATAAATGGGTGGCCAACAGCCCTGCAACCCTGCATCTCTGCACCCAGTTCCATGAGTCACCCCTAATTCCAAGTCAAACATTTTCTCAATAGATGAAAATAACCTGCAAGCTAACTGACTGAGTTGAAAGAGGATGCTGATTATTCTAAAGAGAGGAAAATTCTCTTATTAGCAGAATATTAGCAAAATATGTTATAATGACCATAGGGAAACATGCTTGTAATCTTGCAGGCGTTGCACAAGCCATCCTCACATTTTAACAATAAAGTGCCTGTGGTACTCCATGTAACATATGCAGTTAGAAAGCCTTTGACAAGTATGAACATGCGTGGCATTCCTACACCTATATGAAAACAACAAACATACTCAGGGAGTCAAATAAAATTCACCTCTTAACATCTCTACACATAGACTTCATCTGTACACACATGGTGTTCTTGAAAACCAGACAGAAATTATAGCACTGTGAAGGAAGAACACTGTGCAGTCACACAGAAAGAGTTAATTAACAATCTGTCAGCAAACTAATGTGTCATTGTGTATATACAGGTGAAAATCACAGACCACATACAAAACATATATTCCGAAGCTTTATTCTTAACACCTCTTACTCTTGTCTTCACTGACTATTTCTGTGTGCTCAGTCACAACATTCCAACTAGCATAAATCCTACAAGCTCAAAGGTCACACTGATCTTCTCACTGCATCTCCATGCTGGCAAAGACAATGTGCACCACTGTAGATCAAGAAAAACCCTTGCAGGTCTTATTATCAAGGAAAGAGTTAGTTGATGCATTCTAGTGGGAATTCAGGCTTGTTTAAACAGAAAAAGCAGTTGGTAGCTCATGATAACTTCAGGAGAGTGAAGAGCTTTTAGGGAAAAAAAATTGATTAACAGTAAAAACAAAGAAAAACAGACATTTAATGGAAATCCAACATATCTCTCCATCTACTGCCTTTTCCCATCACTTGTAAAGCAGCACCTATCATTTTCAATATTACTAAATAAAATAATAAAGAAAAATAACAAGAGAAAGCGAAAGAAAGAAAAAATAAAGTATGAGCTAGTAAAGTGTATGAAAGAAATAAAGTATGAAAAAAGGAAAAAGATAAATAGGAAAGCAAAAATAGAACCCCCCCCCTCAAAAAATCTACACTATTAAGCATGGATATAAAGTTCAGTTCAATTACTTTAAACATATAATATCAGAATGCTACACATATATTATGCTTTCACATATAGGTTCATAGGTAGGTGCTAGGCTATTGGCCCAAGGGCCTAAGTAAGCCTAGCCAACAAGATTCCCTGGCTTACGCCACCCATGAAAGTTAATTTCCTGTGCCCATGTCGAGCAGAGCTACTGAAGTGATCCCTGGGGTGTATTTCCTATTTCCCATCCACTCATCAAGATTTTTCTTAGGTTCATAGGTAGGTACTAGGCTATCTGCCTGAAGGCATTTATAAGCCTAGCCAGAGTGTGTCAGCTTTTGTCACCCCATTAATTAATTAACTGAGCCTCTGTCAAGAAGAGCCAATGAAGTGATCTCAGTGAAGTGATCTTGAAGAGTGCTAATGAGGATCTTTGCTTGACATAGTTGGGTAGCTTGTTCCAGAGTATAGGAAGTCTCTGAGACAGGAATCTATCCCTCCAGCATGTCCTGTTTATTATGGTGACAAGGTTTAGGTCCCTAGAGCATGTAGCTCAGAGGGACTGGGATTTCTTTAGGTGTAGCATGTCCAATAGCTCTGGGTTTAACATAGCTTTATATGTTAGGCAGAGATCTCCTTGGAGTAGGTGATATGCTACAGAGTAAAACTGGAGTTTTTTGAGATGGTCCATGTAGGACATCTGTTTGAGGCCAGTAATCCTCTTTGTGAGGTACTTCTGTGGCCTTTCCAGCTGCAGATGTCTTGTGAGGTACATTCCAAAAGAGGCGTTGTACTCCATAATGGGTCTAATGAGTGCCGAGTAGAGGGGAACAATGACCTCTTTTTTCTGATGAGAACCCTTTTGTGATGAGGTGTGCTACATAAAAGGATTTCTTGACTACTGTGGTGATGTGATTATCAAAGGAGAGACTACTGTCCACCTAGGTCCCAAGGTCTCTTATCACACATTCAGTGTTAAGTAGACTGCCGTTTATGTGGTAGTTCATGGGTACAGAGTTTTACCAAAGGGGATGACAATGCACTTTTTGGCATTGAGCTTGGGGCCATGCCTTTGACACCAGGCATCTGTCTCAGTGAAGCCCTTCTGTAAGATGTCCACATCATTTGGGGACTCGACTATGGCTCCAAGTTTGCAGTCTTCTGTGAACTTCGTTAGCCAGAGGCCTTCTGTGTTAGCCTGTACTTCAGAGAAGTACATACCAAGCAAGAGAGTTCCCAGGACTGAACCCTTTGGTACTCCACTTGTCACTGGTTTGAAGTCAGATTTGAAGTCTGCAACTTTTACAGTGTGGGTTCTATCAGTGAGCTAGTTGGCAGCCCATCTTGTGACATAGGGATTTATACCTAGTGAGTTTAGCTATAATTCCAGAATGGGGGATGGTGTCAAAAGCCTTGGCGAGGTCAAGATAGGCTGTGTGGACCACCTTACCCTCATCTACGGCTTTGATGACTGTCTCAAAGAAGTCAATCAGGTTCAGTAGGCATGATCTGCCTTTCACAAACCCGAACTGGGTGGGGTCCAGAGTTTGGAGGTTACCAATGTCTTTGTTTATTAGTTCCATGATGATACATTCCATGGCCTTGCAGACCAGGCTCATCAGGCTAATAGGGCGATAGTTCCCAGGATCAGTGGTGGCTCCCCCTTTTTGGAGTGGGATAACTGTTGCTGTGCACCATTCAGAGGGCACAAATCCTGATGTGAGACTATGATTGAACATGGTGCTTAGGTGGGGAGCCAGTTTGTTCTGAAGTTCATGTAAAACACAGCCTGGGATGTTGTCCAGTCCCATGGATGCTGTATTTTTGGTTTCAGAGAGGGCAGCTTTTACCTGCATAGATGTGATTACAGGGCCTCTGAATTCTTCCTGTATAGATATGGACCCTTTAGGGGGTGAGAGGGGGGTAAAGTTAGCACTGAACCTATCTGCCAGGATGTTGGCAATATCAGTTGGTTCTGTAATTTTCGTGCCATTGTGCTGTAACTCAGAGCAGATCTGGGTGCTGCCATTGAGATTCTTGACATAGCTATAGAATGCTTTTTGGTTGCCCTTAGAGTCAGTGGCAATTTTGTTTGCGTAGCTAGCTTTGGAGGATCTTATAAGGGATCTCAGCTTCTTACTGAGACTGACCAGGGAGCTTCTCCACTCATGGGATTTTACTCTCTTTTGCAACAGTTTCTTCCTTCTGTTGTAGAGTTTGTTTATGGCAGGGACCACCAGATTGGCTTCCTTTTTTTGGAGGATATCGTCTTGGTTCTGTTTGGGATAGCATGATCCATGCACTTGTGCAAGTGCTTATAGAGTGCATTTGTATAGGATTCAGCAGTCGTAACTGTATTGTCCATCTGCATGGGTGTCATGAAGTTCGCCACTTCTGTCTTAAGAAGCATGAAGTTGGCTTTGGAGAAATCCTTTGCAGTGGTTTCCTTAATGGTGGGTGGGGGCGAGATGCGGCTATCTAGGGTGATTAGCTTATGGTCAGATCTGACCAATGAGGAGTTGACTTCAGGTGTGGAACACCGGTCACTCATGTTGGTAAAGACTAGGTCTAGGATATTGTTGCCCCTGGTGGGGGTGTGGATATGTTGATCCAGGGCATTGGAATTTATGAATTCCAGAAAGCGTTGAGTGAAGGAGTTGGTACATCAGTAGTTTTCCCAGTTAATGGTGGGGTAGTTGAAATCGCCCATTATTAGGGTGTTTGGTTGAACCCTAATATTTTCCAGTATATCAGGAAATGAGGAGTGGGAATCCTGAGGCATGGTGGCAGATCTGTAGCAAGCTACAATTTGGATTGCAGTTTTGCCCAGAGTTAGTGAAACTTGGATAGCCTCGGATGCATTATGCTGCACAAGTAGCCTGGAGATGTGGATACCCTTAATGAATATGGGCACACCTCCGCCTTTGGTGTTCTGGTCCAGGTTAGATGGCTGAAAAGTGTGGTATGAGTTATAGCCTGGTAATGCAGGGTTGCTCTCTAGAGCCTTGAACCAGGTCTCAGTCACTGCACAGATATCGATGTTCTCCATTTTAAGGAGTGCCTCGAGTGAGTGCATTTTGAGGTTTAGACATCTAGCATTGAGTAGCATTGCCCTCAGTTTTTGCTTGCCTGTTCCTGTTATGGTGGTGAATTTGTCATTTGAACCTTGTCTAAAAAAGGCACTATAGGGGCGGCAAGACCCTTAGCCAGTATCTCGAATCCCAGGGGTGACACATGCAGGCTATCTCTGGCAAAGCATCGTGGTCTGTCGACCATGTCATCCCAGGCAGACAGACACTGGATACCCTTAGAATGACACCAAAAGCGTAGCCAATTGTTGAAGTCAATCATTTTGTCCTTGTACTGTGGTATCATTTTGGGTGATGGCAGGATGCTACTCAGGGCTAGGGTCATACCTGCCTGGGCTACAAGATCGGAGAGCTCTTCCATGTCTCCTTTCATGTAGTTCAGGGAGGTATGTCTCAGGTCATTCAGACCAACATGGACAATGACAGAGTCATATTTGTACTTGTTGTGGAGTGACCTGAGTGCATGGATTTGTGGTAGATCCTGGCACCCAACAGGCAGCTGATAGTAACCTTCACCTTGTTTACCAAAAAGCACACCAAAACTGCTGGGAACAGTAACTAAAGTCAAAATACACCAAAATCCACAGCAACGGAAATAACAGCTCAGACTGAGAATAAAAGATTTAATTCTGATTCTGGTACCTCGGCCTTCACCTTCTCCTTGTTTAGCCTGGTGAGTGGGACATCAGTGTGCCTGACTATAGAGTCACCACTGACTAGTGTGTTGGGTACGTTGTTTTGCCTTATGGGCTTTGGTTTATTGGCACACTGAGTCTGTGGGTTATGTGTCATTTGGTTTGTGTTGGGGGGTGGAGGTTGCTTGCATTTCTGCTTTGGAGGTCTCTGTTGCTTGAGCAGATTATTATTGAGAGCCTCTGTGAATGTTTTTGTGTTTCTATGTGTGGACTTTGGTGGTGTAGGTTTAGTGGGACTATGTGATGGGTGTGGTGTGGTGCAAGTGTTTACCTTCTCCTCTTGACTGTCAAGTTCAGTCTTGGTTGGAGAGAGCTTTACCTCCAGTTTGGCTAGATAAGTGCATCTCTCACAGGTTGTGGTGTTGAGTGGTAGGAGGAGAGGGTTGTCTGTGTACATGAGGTAATTGCTACATTTCCCCAAGATGCCCATCAGATAGACAGGAGAGAAAACTGGGAGCTGACCATCGGACATGCCCAAATAAACAACTACTTTCATCTAGACAAGTGAGGAAAGTGAGTATAAGAGCTGTTTGTCTCTAAGCAAGTGAGGAAGGTAAGTACAAAAACTGTTTTCCTCTAGGTAAAGAAGAAGGTTGAGTGCTGTAGTAATTTTTAGCTTATTTAGTGCTAACAACAAGTTCTGAACAAGTGCTGAGCACAAATAAGCAAATTCAAGCACTAAAACTAAGAATCTGTACCTGGATCTTGTGGTAGATAGGCTACGTAGTGCTTACCACTCCCACTGATAAGCTAGAATGCTTCCCTCCAACACAGAAAGGCTTGGGGGGCTCAGAAGGTTACAAACAATCCTGGATACAGCAAATCTGTATCTGGACTAGACTAGTTACAGGAATGGTGGGAAACAAGCTCAAACACAGGCTTTTAAACCAGAAAGTTGAAAGAGATGGAAAAAATTCTTAAATGGCCAATAAACTACAATTTCTGGGCCAGAAACCACTCTTGTGGTAGATAGGTTACCTAGTGCTTACCACTCCCACTAATAAGCTAGAAGGCTTGCCTCCAACACAGAAAGGCTTTGGGGGCTCAGAAGCTTACACACAGTCCTGGATACAGCAAATCTGTATCTGGACTAGACTAGTTACAGGAAAGGAGGGAAAAAAGCACAAGCACAGGCTTTTAAACCAGAAAGTTGAAAGAGATGGAAAAACTTATTGTAAAGTATTAAATATTATAATGTTCATATTGTTTAGGTAAGTAAAAGGATATTACCTTATGGATGTAATTTTCATCTGAGGAATAAAGCAAAATATTCAATATAACATCATAAATAACAAGTGAAAAAAAGAAAGTTACTTTTCTTTGAACTTTTTACTGTTCTTGTCTTTAGTAGTCAAAACTTTTTTATTTTCTTGTCTTTTCAGACTAGGAAAAGACCAGTCCATTTCTTCAGGTTTATTCAGTAGTTTATGTTTCTTTGAAAAGTCCAAAGCTTCTTGAAGAGTGTTAAAAAATCTTTGACCTTTGGGAAGAAAGGTGTTGATTCTAGCAGGAAAGATAAGTTGAGCCTTGATGTCAGATTTCTTCAAGTTTTTAGTTAGAGGGATGCAAGTTTTCCTTTTCGAGATTACTGAAGCAGTATAGTCATTATCAAATCTTATGCTTTTTCTATTTAATTTAATTGGAGTACTTGACCAAGCAGTTCTCAAGACCAGCCTCCGGATTCTGCAAGCCTTGCACGGCATGCAGGATTAGTGCAGGAGCTCCAGCAGGCAATATGTCTGCGTGTGATCCAGGAATAACCTGTAGGGGCATGCGCAAGCGCGTCTGCACTAGTTCTACATGGACTCAACCCCTGTATGCAAATTACCCCATTTGCAGGAGAAATCCATGCAAATGAGGTGAATTTGTGATCCAGGAAGCTGGAAACCGGCCATGCAGGACTAGTGTAATCTGCAGAAATGTACTCCACCAGTAACGGAGTACATTTCTGCAAATTCCAAAATGGAGCCATGACAGCTCCAAATAAAGGGTGGATATCATTTAGAAAGCAAGCCAATGGCCAAGTATAAGGCCATTGGCATGGAAAACAGTTGAAAAAAATCAACTTTTATTTTTTTTTTAGCCGATCTTGGCTGTTTAAGAGTAGGGCAGCGGCGCACAAACGGGATCAGGGGAAAATAAGAAAATAAACCAAAAATAAGCATTCTAACTAAAATCACTATTCTGCCATTATAGTCAATGGCAGGCAGAAGACAACATGGCCAGTGAATAGTGCTTGCCAAGGGGGGAGGCTCAGTGTGAGACATGTAACTATGCATTAGCAGGCAAGCCTAAGCAAATGAGGGGAATGATAGTGAATCCCAGATTTCCCGTGCATGCTAGTTAGCTCTCAACAATGTAAGAGCAGGAATAGCTTGGTGCAAGCCTAGGAGTTAGCTGACATCATAGGGAGGTGTGTCAGGCATACTGTAAGTGGATTGGAGCCCTGTGGCTCAGGTTTGCTCCAAGCATAGCACAGATAGGCAAGGGGGGTGTGTCTGAGGCTGCCTAGTACTCTTTACATTGCCTAAGTGGGTGTGCGCGCCATGCACCGGGTTTTAAAGAAAAAAAAAGTAAACTAGGAAATAGCAGCTCTGTGCACATTTGAGCACTGCGCTTGCATGGCGCACTCCCAGGCTTAAACAGGAAGGCAATGGGAAGGGAAAACAGCAGTAGGAAGGTAATCTAGGAGAACTAGCATAGCTGGCAAGTGAAATGTATCAGAATCAGCCAATTACACAGGCAGCCAACCAACCCAGCCCAGAACACTACTATAAACTATGCAAACACCTTCCCCTCTGGTTTTCCCATACTCTACACCACCGGTGTATACAAGCGGGGAAGTTTTAAGAAGCAAAACAACAAAATGATAGGGGCTGCAATAGCTATCATACAACAACTTGTGGAAGAGGCTGAGGGTGGTGAGGATGTGAATGCTGTCGACCAACCCACAGTGAGGAGATGAGAAGAGTGTACAGCCCCAGGGTAACCTACCAGGGGCTACATGAGCTGGGGATAGTGGAGTGCTATAGGGTGGACAGGGACCTCCTTCAGCAAATTGTTAAGCTGTGCCAGCCACGCCTGACACACAGAACTAACAGAGGGAAAACCATCCCAGTGGATACCAAAGTATATGTAGACCTAAGAATACTAGCTACAGTTACCTTCCAAAGGCCAACTGGGGATATGATGGAGATCCCGCAGGCATCAGCATCCAGGGTACTCCACCAGTTCCTGGATGCCATGTCAGCACATGCCAGTGAGCACGTATATTTTCCCAACAACTGTGAGGTGTTGGCCAGCAATATGCAACTGCTCCCCCAAATAGCAGAATACCCTGAGGTAGTGAGTGCTATAGACTGCATGCACATATGCATTAAAGCACCACTTGGTGAGCAGGGTAGGGTCTACATCAACCGCAAGGGTTTCCACTCCATCAACTGCCAGGTCGTGTGCGATGCCCAGGGCATAATAATGAATGTGTGTGCTGGCTGCCCTGGAAGCTATCATGATTCTCACATATGGCATCTGATGCAGCTGTACCACATATTTGCCAATGGGGACATCCCTTATGGTCACCTAGTGGGGGATGCTGGATATGCACTGGCACCATGGCTGATGATACCTGTCAGAAATGCACACACACCCGAACAAGGATTCCATAATGAGGCACATGCACAGACCAGAATTATAATAGAGCATGTGTCTGTGATGTTCAAGTCACAGTTCCAGTGCCTGGACACATCTGGTGGAGCCTTGCAGTACTCATCAGCTACATGTACCCAAATTATGATTGTATGTGCCATGCTATACAATATGAACCTGTGGAAACAGCTTCAGCAGGAACAGCACGGGGCAGGCCCACACAGCCCCCCCCCCACCATTGCCAAGGCCTCCACAGGCACAGAGTGACTCAGAGGAGGAACAACCTGAGCCTGCTCCAGTAGGCAGAAGGAGGAGTGCCCTTGATAAAGAGGCAAAAGATAGCACATACACTGACACAAGAGGGACCCAGGGTATAACACCTCTCTCTGACTCTCACATACAGTAAAAGGGATGCCAAACATGACACTGCCTGTGCTCAACCATGTGCAGGGAGTGTACTATGTGCTTCTGACATAGGCAGCCCTGCAGCACCACCCTCAATACTTGGACACCCACAAGGTAAGTCACTCAACCTACCAACTGCCGAATGGAGTAGAGTGTGTTGTTGTCTGTATCCATGGTATGGATGTGAGCATGCAAGAGAGTCGGGTGGCTGAATGGTAAGCCAGCAGATAGTAGACACCTACAGTGGCACCATGAGATCTGTAACAAATACTGGTGTCACCATAGTAGCCAGTACTACACAGGGTGACAAAACCCACTGCAGGAAATGTGCTGGGCCACATGTGTGTCCATATGACTCAAACATGCCAGTCAGGGAGGTTCACATACCCAACAACAGTCTCAGCCAGCAGGACAGGTGTAGACAAACACAAACAAAGGCTGTGCTATGGCCTCTGAATGAAGCCTATGGGTACCCACCCTCTCCAGGCCTACACAGACAGACTACAGCAGGTCAGGCAGTGGGATGTTAGTTCTGAAGGGTAGGAAGTCAGAAACTAATATGTAGGTCAGTCAAAGCTAAGACCTGTAGTACACTGATATGGCTCTAGTCAGCATGATAGGTTAGAATACAGAATGAAATGGAGTACCTGACATACCAGTACAGTTAAAGCAAATGTGTACAAGTGTCAGGTGTGCCCCCCAATCCTGTGTAGAAATGTAGTAACAGTCAAGTGTGCCCCCCCACATTCCTGTGTAGAAATGTAGTAACAGTCAAGTGTGCCCCCCAGTCCTGTGTAGAAATGTAGAAGCAGTCAGGTGTTCCCCCCCAATCCTATGAAGAAATGTAGAAATAGTCAGGTGAGCCCCCCAATCCTGTGTAGAAATGTAGAAACAGTCAGGTCTGTCCCCCCACAATCCTATGTAGAAATGTAGGAACAGTCAGGTGTGCCCCTTCCCCCAACCCAGCATAGAAATGTAGAAACAGTCAGGTGTGCCCCCCTCCCACAATCCTGTGTAGGAATGTAGAAACAGTCAGGTGTGCTCCCCCCAACCCTACTTAGAAATGTAGTAACAGTCAGGAGTGCCACCACAAACCTATTTAGAATTGTAGCAACGGTCTGGTGTGCCTCCCCCAATCCAATGTACACACGTCGTAACAGTCAGGTGTACCCTCCACAACCCTATGTAGAAATGTAGTAACATGTATGTGTAGGTATAATACCAGTGGAGCACAGATGCACATAGGTGGCCAAGGTAGCAGGATAGGTTGTAGCATCTGCACAATATGCAGGTATGTGTGTGTTAGGTTGGTGTGTTTCATATTGTGTGAGAGTGGTCAGTATGTATGCATGTTGAGGTAAGACCTGGTGGCCATTGCCCACTACTGCTGATGACAGAGACAAGTCCTCACAACTGCAGTGCCAAAGACAATACCCACCAGTATAACACATGCTAGCAGTAAGCCATTGTAAACGTATGGTGGTAATATGTGTCACCATCTGAAAGACTGACATGGCATGGCTGTTGGACTAGATATACAAGCAGTACACAGGGGAAAGTACCCCAGACATACAGTATATATTGTGTCACTGTGAAATGGACACACCCCTGGAATTGTACATACAGGTATGCATCACATTATCTGGTCCTGTAATAGGGGATACCGGTGTTGTCTGCCCAAACACTTGGAGATCACAAAGGAGGTAGGACTGATGTATTGGGAAACAGCTGATGTACCTGCACATGCAAGCATAAATGGAAAGCCCAATGCATATCTGTGTCAGATGCAAGTAGTGTCCATAGCACACATGCACCCAGCTCACACAAACACTACCCACAGGTACCTCTCTAGTTGTACCCCTGCTGTGGGGAATGGGTGCAATATGACCCACACTTGTATATGGCAATAGTGAAAGAATGCAGCATGCAGTGCAGGTGTCCCATGCAGGTGTGTTGCTTGTTGTAGGTAGCACCCTGCCAGCATCCACACCACCTGATCAAGACTGATAGAAAGTATTGGCATGAACACCTAGCACACCTACCCTGTCACCCCAGGGGAATATACTGTATGGCAGTCTAAGACTGTAGGACTGACAGAATTCAATGGCCTGCCACATCTGGCCCGCATCAACACCTAATGGCCCACAGGCCCCTGCCAAGGGCCTGTGTCTCACACATACCGCCAATGCATGTTATGTGATGGACACCCAAATAACAACACAGCACACTCCATATAAGCCATATGCAAGGCCATCTGGACAAACCACAGTAACATGTCCACCATGTCCCATTGCATAAACTGTGGACCAACACCAACACACAGCTGTGATGAGGTGATAACCTTAGGAAAAGTATCAGAGAATGTATGCATAATGTAAGGAAAGGGATAGAATATCTGAGGGGATGGGAGCATGGGCAGCATGGAATGTGCAAGGTCCAACACAAAGCTGTGTAAACACATAAATGGGTGGCTACATACCTGCTTGTACACCACAATAGGGGTAATGTCCTGACTCATGGCCTCTGCCTCTGGGTAACCTGTGTGAATCTGTACAGCTGTGAGGTATTGCCATAGCAATATAAGGCCTTACTGTCATATTGATGGATGTACAAGTATGGGATCCTCTGCCAGCATTGTACCAAGGTGCTGAACCAGATACTCAGACCCAGCAGCAAGTGTCTGCAGCTCCCCCTTCAGGATGGCATAACCTACCATGAATATGTAGGCATCTGCCCACAATACCGCACACAACTGCAGTCATCCCTGTCCCCCAAGATATCACTGTGAGCAGGAATGTCCACCTGACAGTACATGAGGGCAGAAAACATCAAAGTGTATAACAGTACACATGTCTGAATATCTTTGCTAACAGCAGTACCATGTAGCTAAAGCAGCACAGACACAATCACCTACAGTGCACACTATCCCCAGCACACTTTGTCCCCATATTGCCAAATGATTGATGGATACTCTGCAGAAACAGTTTTCTGCCTGTAGGTGTACAACACAAAGGTCTGCACTGGAGTACAAACCACCTGGAATTGATCCACACATTCAATATAGAAGGGCATATTGGGCATGCTCGCATGAAGGCAATGTCAGACAACAACATACTGAAAGGTCATACTGGGCATGCTCACACACTTAAACAAATGCAGTCCATGTCTGCAAACAACAGTGGACCAAACATATCTGGCAGTTGCAGATGTTATATCCAAGAACAACACACTATAATAAGCCAAAAGTAGATGTAGATAGATGTGTGGAAGGGAGTGACGGTGACAAGGAGCCATCCATTATGAGGCCTATCCCACCCAGCACACAGCCAAATGGCTACAACCACATGAGGTTCAGATGTCACTCACTGTAGATATTAGCCATTGGTATCTGTCAGCATTACAGACTATGTGATGCAAGTGCTAGCTGTGCAACATGACTGTACAAGGAAGTAGTCATCTAGCAGCTGTATACATGTACCTGTGGAATATAACCCTGCATGTGCCCACATGTGGTGTGTCAGCATCTAGATGAATGGGTTATGGCCCAGACACACATACTGCCCTCCCCATAACCCTACTGTGACAAGCCTGCTGAGGTCATCCACTTTGAAATACACCTTTGGGAAAGTTGTAGCCCAGTAATCTATGTGGCACATCCTATAACTGTGTACTGCTATAGTGTGATAAACTAGTTAGGTAGGAGTTCTAATCCCAGACATGGCAACTGTGTGTGTGTCTCTGTCTGTGTAGAGAGTGATGCTTTTTAGACTAGTCACCCACACTACAAATCAAATGCCCTACTTTGGCAAGGCTGCTGATGTCATTCACTGTGGAATACACCTTTCATAAAGCTGTAGCCCAGTAATCTCTGTGGCACGTCTTATAACTGCATACTGCTGTAGTGTGATAAAATAGGTAGGAGTTCTAATCCCAGACATGGCAATTGTGTGTGTGTGTGTGTCTGTCTGTCTGTGTAGAGAGCAATACCTTTTAGGCTAGTCACACTCACTACAATTCAACTGCCCTACTTTGGCAAGGCTGCTGTCATCCACTTTGAAATACACCTTTGGGAATGCTGTAACCCAGTAATCTCCGTGGTGCATCCTATAATTGCATACTGCTGTAGTGTGATAAACTAGTTAGGTAGGAGTTCTAATCCCAGAAATGGCAAGTGTGTGTGTGTGTGTGTGTGTGTGTGTGTGTGTGTGTGTGTGTGTGTGTGTGTATGTGTATGTGTGTGTTTGTGTGTGTTGTGTGTGTCTTTGTCTGTGTAGAAAGCTATGCATTTTAGGCTAGTCACACTCAATACAATTCAAATGCCCTACTTTGGCAAGGCTGCTGATAACATTCACTGTGAAATACACCTTTCGGAAAGCTGTAGCATAGTAATCTCCATGGAGCATCCTATAACTGCGTACTCCTGTAGTGTGATAAAATAGTTAGGTAGGAGTTCTAATCCTAGACATGGCAACTGTGTATGTGTCTGTCTGTGTAGAGAGCAATGCTTTTTAGATCAGTCATGCTCACTAAAATTCAAATACCCTACTTTGGCAAAGCTGCTGATGTCATTCACTGTGAAATGCACCTTTCGGAAAGCTGTATTCCAGTAATCTCCATGGCACATCCTATAACTGCGTACTCCTGTAGTGTAATAAAATAGTAGGAGTTCTAATCCCAGACATGGCAACTATGTGTGTGTGTCTCTGCCTGTGTAGAGATCAATTCTTTTTAGGCTAGTCACACTCGCTAAAGTTCAAATGCCCTACTTTGGCAAGGCTGCTAATGTCATTCACTGTGACATACACCTTTTAGAAAGTTGTAGCCCTGTAATCTCCATGGCACATCCTATAACTGCATACTGCTGTAGTGTGATAAAATAGGTAGGAGTTCTAATCCTAGACATGACTCTGTGTGTGTGTGTGTGTGTGTGTGTGTGTGTGTGTGTGTGTGTGTGTGTGTGTGTGTGTGTGTGTGTGTGTGTGTGTGTGTGTGTGTGTGTGTGTGTGTCTGTGTAGAGAGAAATGCTTTTTAGGCTAGCCATACTCACTGCAATTCAAATGCCCTACTTTGCAAGAGTGCTGATGTCATTCACTGTGAAATACATCTTTGGGGAAGGAGGACTCCAGTAATCCTCGTGGTGTGTCCTATAACAGCTTCATGCTGTAGTGTGATATAGAACTCTGGTAGGGGCTCTATTTCCAGACATGCAGATCTGGATGTTTAGTGTGTGTTTCTATGTCTGTGTAGAGAGCAATGCATTTTAGGCTAGTCACACTCACTACAATTCAAATGCCCTACTTTGGCAATCCTGCTGATGTCATTCACTGTGAAATGCACCTTTGGGGAAGTAGTGCTCCAGTCATCCCCGTGGTGTGTCCTATAACATATTCATGCTGTAGTGTGAAATAGAACTCTGGTAGGGGTTCTATTCCCACACATGGCAGTTGTGGATGTTTTGTGTGTGTTTCTATGTCTGTGTAGGGAGCAATGTATTTTAGGCTAGTCACACTCACTACAATTCAAATGCCTTACTTTGGCAATCCTGTTGATGTCATTCACTGTGAAATACACCTTTGGGGAAGGAGTACTCCAATAATCTCTGTGGCATGTCCTATAACTGCATAGTGATGTAGTGTAATAAACCAGTTAGGTAGGAGTTCTAATCCCAGACATGACAGGTGTGTGTGTCTGTGTTTGGAATTCATATCCTGTATGGCGGTGGTTGTGAGTGTGTAACAACTGGACTCAATGTGGAGCGGGTTTTGCAAATTTCTTATATGGTGGCCCTGGTATATATCACAATGTCCACTGTACAGGGATAACAGGTGTGAAATAGCTGAGAGGCTGGGGTGCAAATCCATACCCCTACATGTGACATCAAGGCCTGGTGAACAAAGTGAGCAACCCTAGTATTACCCAGAGAACACTCTCAACCCATGTCTCATACATGCACACACTTGCCTAGGCAACAGCCGCTGTGTTGGTAGTACCCTGCATATTACCCACTGATAGGAACCATGGGGAGATTGCAGTGGGCTACAAAGGGCATGGCACCTTGTCCATCAGTCCAATAGACATACATGCTGACAGTGCACCTTCCCCATGATCCCCACTGGACACCTGCAACACCTGTGGTACCAGCAAATGTGACCCACAAAAGACATAACATGCCTGAAAAACATGCCCTGTATGGACAGATGCCACTGACACCAGGGAATACCTGTATCATGCTAACAATGTAGGTGCAGGGTCAACCTGCCGTCCATTAACAGTTCATGCCACATGAGGCCAGGACTGGCGCATCTGATGATAACAATCTGTGTACACAACATGGGCCAGAAACCCCAGGTACAGTTCCACATGTTACTGTACATGCATGTGGGAGGTGAGCACATCCCAGGCACCATCCATGTCATGGACTAAGGAACATACATGGCAAGCAATGCACAGCATTGGCCACACACAATAGTCACTCAGGTGACTGGATGGTGAATGCAATACCCACCTGTGTAGGCATATTCAGACACTACACCCCTGAGTCACAGTACAGACCATTGTCATGTGGCCTGATGCCAAAGTATACCCATCACCTAGCCTTGTATAGCCGTCTTGCACAGTCGACCACTACACACCCATGAAGCAATGCACCCATGCATGTTAGTACTGGCACCCTGTGTCTGTGTGTGTGTGTGTGTGTTGCATGATGTGTATGACCACATTCACACTCACTACAACCCCCATTGGCATACTGAAGCATGCTTTCTGCTGTCAGACATCTCTACATACCCTTTGCCCATATAACCTCCGTATGACCCCTGTGGTGCATCTGATACCTGCACAGTAATGTGTTGTGGCAATCTCACTAGCAATGAGTTGTATTCCTGGCCATGCCAAGTGTGTCAATGTGTGTGCATCCCTGTGAGAGTGTGGCTGTGTTGCCGCTGGCATCTGTTCATGCGGACAGGCACGTGTACTACACCTACCGTATAGCTACCATATTCCTGTTGCAGATGTCACTCACCATCACATATATGTTTTGAGGGCTCCTCAACATGTAACCTATGTGGGGCATCCAATAACTGCATAGACATGTGATAGCACTACATAGTCATCAGGGGTTTGATACCCTGTACTAGTAGGTGCATGACACAAACATGCTTAAGTTTTACTCTCCCACCCCTCCCTGACTATTCTTTGCCTCTGTCTGCCTCTCTCACTCCCTCTCTGGTGGATGTGGAGACTTACACCTACTTTGCTTAGGCAGCAGCATGTGTATTTTAAGTGATGCTCATAATCAGCTGATGGCCTCTGCACAAATTGCAGCCCTCCTCTAGCTGATTGCATGTGGAACAGCTGTGGTAACATTCCCATAGCCAATTGCATGGAAACACACTCCAATATCTAGGAACATCATGTTGGTGTTGGGCCTTTACATTCACTGTGAGTAGGAACTCAATCTGTTTGGCAAACAGCATCTCAGATGGATTGGGGATTTACCTCTAACAACATACACTGTGGAAACAGGGCAACACACAGGAAGGGGATGTGCCTGACATGACTACAGACTGTAAGTGCTGCTATACTGCATTTGGAGTAATGGTGGTTTAACAGGGCGTGTGTGGATATGGCTGTCCTACATGTTTTAATACCTGCCATGTCAGTGCTATGTTTATGAGGAAACCCCCATCTGTAGGGTCATCTGCAGACTGGGCAGTGTGTGGTGCCTTTTATTTCATGTGTTATCCACAGAGCACCTATCTGTGAACTGCAGAAGGTAGTGTGAGGATTGCAGTCTGTAGATGGTGACAGCCATGAGAGTTACTGACTTTATATCCCTCATAGGACATATGTTGCAACAAACCCTGTTACAACAGTAAATGTATGAGGTTATCACAGCAACATGTCAATATTTTGCCCTGTGTATGTGCCTCCAGCTACAACTCTGTCAACCTTTGTACATATGTCATGCAGTAAGAGGTGCATATGTGCTGTACACCATAATTAGTGACATCATATCTGCTAACAAGCCAGTGAGATATCAGACTGCTACACATGTTATGTATAGTAGGGGTTATATTTTATGACATAACCTGGACATTCTGTGGTTGTGTGTACAGTACTGATGTCTGTGTACTTATGGTGATTGTCGACAGTGTGTGTATTGTTAATATGTACTTTGACTTGTGTACAGACTGTGGTAGATGTCATTGTTCTTGGTCCTGTTCTATCTGATGTTACATGCTGCTCCACTGTATGTTACCCTATCGGCTTACATGTTTGTAAGGCCATACACACACATGTCCCATACCACAGACAGCCATTGGACCACACTGTGTAGCAGCCCAGTATATGTAGGGTTAGTGTGTGAGTGGCACATATGAGGATGGTGTTGAACAGATAGTCTATATACTGTAATATTACGCTAGCTTACCATATGTGGCTGTGGCTGTGTTCACATTGGTTGTGGTTATGCATTTTCACACAGGTGTATCATACTTTGTGCTGTGACATGCCTGTAGAGCCTGCTATAAATGCTGGTACATGTGCATCCCCCCATAGGAAATGTAGGCCAGTGTTGGGCCAATCTGCCTGTAGCCTGCACAGTGCTTTGTTACATGCCTAGCAGCTTAGTGTACTTACCCAGTGAGATGCCATGTCCAGATACTTGCCAGATGTACTGCTGCCAGGCCACCATAACAGTCATGTATGTCAGATAGAGCAGTGGGATGCTGTGCAGATGTATGTCAATATATAGTGGGTAGTACGTGGCCATGGCACCTCTGTACCAGCGGTTATTATGTGTCATGACAGACAGGGGTGTGTGAATGCATAACATATGGAGGCAAATTTATACCAGTAGTTGCGTTTTATACCCCTCTACATGACTGTTAACATTTACATTGTCAGGCTTGGTCCACATGTCTTGCACTAAGGGATTCTGTGTATACCTCTGGACTGTCCAGTGTGTGTCAGACTGTCCACATATATTGGCCAATATCTCTGCTGTAGTCTACAGGAGAATTATGTGCTAGCAATGGTACTGTACTATGATGTCCTTAGGATGTCTGTCAGTAGCCAATGGTGCACATGTTAAAAGCAGATGTGACCTCCCACACACACCATGTCTGTGAAGACAATCCCTATTACAGTACAAATAGTCTACAAATATATCTGCTATACATACCTGACATCCCCTTGCACTATGAAGTTGGGACTATAGGGGCTGAGGTAGGGTTACACTCCATGTTCAGGACATATGGTGAAAATATATGTATATATAATTATCCAGATATCTATATAGATATATACACATATACATATCGACATACATAGATGGATATGGATATGTATATGTACATAGATATACATATAAACATTCAGATATATACATATACAGAGCAATATATGTCTACACATATACAGATAGAAATACATATGCACATATATGTATGGATATCTACATATATATTGACAGTAGAAGGTATAACAGAATAGATATGTATGCACATATAGTTATAGATATCTACATATATCTATCTACAGCTGCCTGTCAGGTACCAAGATCCACCACATAATGCACGCACTCAGGTCAATCCATAACAAGTATAAATATGACTCTGTCATTGTCCATGTTGGTGTGAATGACATAAGATGTACCTCCCTGGACTACATGAAAAGAGACATAGAGGAGCTCTCTGCTCTTGTAGCCCAGGCAAGTATGACTCTAACCCTGAGTAGCATCCTGCCATCACCCAGAATGGTAACACAGTACAAGGACAAAATGATTGACTTCAACAATTGGCTAAGCTTCTGGTGTCATTCTAAGGGGATCCAGTATCTGTCTGCCTGGGATGACCTGATTGACATACCACGATGCTTTGCCAGAGATGGCCTGCAACTGTCGCCCTTGGGATTCTGGATACTGGCTAAGGCTCTTGCCACCCCTATAGTGCCTTTTTAGGCAAGGTTCAAATGACAAATTCACCACCGTAACAGGTACAACCAAGCAAAATCTGAGGGTAATGCTACTTAATGCTAGACGTCTAAACCTCAAAATGCACTCACTCGAGGCATTTCTTAAAATGGAGAACATCAACATCTGTGCAGTGTCAGAGACCTGGTTCAAGGCTCCAGAGAGCACCCCTGCATTACCAGGCTATAATTCATACCACACCTTTCGGCCACCTAACCTGAACCGAAACACTAAAGCTGGAGGCATGTCCATATTTATTAAGGATACCCACACCTTCAGGCTAGTTTCTCAGCACAATGCATCCGAGATTATCCAAGTGCAACTAACTCTGGGCAAGACCGCAATCCAAATTGTAGCTTGCTACAGATCCCCCACCATGCCCCAGGATTCCCACTCCTCATTTCTAGATACATTGGAAAATATTAGGGTACAACCCAACACCCTAATAATGGGCAATTTCAACTACCTCACCATTAACTGGGAAAACTACTCATGTACCCACTCTTTATCTTAACGTTTTCTGGAATTCATAAATTCCAACACATTGGATCAATTTATCCACACCCCCACCGGGGCAGCAATATCCTAGACCTGGTCATTACCAACATGGGTGACTGGTGTTGCACACCAAAGGTCAGTTCCTCATTGGTCAGATCCGACCACAAACTAATCACCCTAGACATCCACACCCCCCCCCATTAGGGAAACTACCATAAAACATTTCTCCAAAGCCAACTTCACGCTTCTGAAGACAGAAGTGGCAAATTTCACGACACACATGCAGACAGACAATAGAGGTACGACTGCTGAATCCTACACAATTGCACTTTATAAGCACTTACATGAGTGCATGGATCATGCTATCCCTAACAGAACTAAGGTGCTATCCTCCAAAAATATGAAGCCAATCTGGTGGTCCTCTGCCATAAACAAACTCTACAACAGAAAAAAGAAACTGTTGCAAAAAGAGTAAAATCTCATGATTGGAGGAACTGCCTGGAGAGCCTCAGTAAGAAGCTGAGATCCCTGATAAAATCCTCCAAAGCTAGTTACGAAAACAAAATTGCCACTGATTCTAAAGACAACCACAAAGCATTCTATAGCTATGTCAAGAATCTCAATGGCAACACTCAGATCTGCTCTGAGTTACAGTACAATGGCACTAAATATACAGAAGCAACTGATAGTGCCAACATCCTGGCAGATAGGTTCAGTGCTAACTTTACCCATTCTCACCCTGTAAAGGGCCCATCTCTATACCAGAAGAATGCAAAGTTCCTGTAATCACGGCTGCACAGGTAAAAAACACACTCTCCAAAGCCAAGAACACACCATCCATGGCACCTGACAACATCCCAGGCTGCATTCTACATGAACTACAGAGTGAACTGGCACCCCACCTAAGTACCATGTTCAATCAAAGCCTCACCTCAGGCTTTGTGCCCACAGAATGGTGCACAGCAATGGATATCCCACTCCACAAAGGGGGAGCCACCACTACCGCCCCATTAGCCTGATGAGCCTGGTCTGCAAGGCCATGTAATGTATCATCATGGAACTTATAAACAAAGATATTGGTAATCTTCAAACTCTGGACCCCACCCAGTCCGGGTTTATAAAAAGCAGGTCATGTCTCTTAAACTTGATAGACTTCTTTGAAGCAGTCACCAAAGCCATAGACGAAGGTAAGGTGGTTCACACAGCCTATCTAGATATTGCCAAGGCTTTCGACACCATCCCCCACTCTGGAATTATAGATAAACTCACTAAACTAAGTATAAATCCCTATGTCACAAGATGGGTTGCCAACTGGCTCACTGACAGAACCCACACTGTGAAAGTAGCAGACTCCAAATCCGACTTTAGACCAGTGACAAGTAGAGTACCACAGGTTCAGTCCTGGTCCTTTCCTGTTTGGTATCTACTTCTCTGAAGTACAGGCTAACTCAGATGGTCTTTGGCTAACGAAGTTCGCAGATGACTGCAAACAAGGAGCCATAATCAAAACTCCTAACGATGTGGACATCCTACAAAAGGGCCTCACTGAGACAGATGCCTGGTGTCACAACCATGGCCTCAAGCTCAATGCCAAAAAGTGCATTGTCATCCCCTTTGGTAAAAACTCTGTACCCATGAACTACCACACAGGCGCTAGTAAACTTAACACTGAAAGTGTGATAAGAGACCTTGGGACATAGGTGGACAGTAGTTTCTCCCTTGATAATCACATCGCCACAGTAGTCAGGAAATCCTTCTACATGGCACACCTCATCACAAAAGGTTTCTCATCCAGGAAAAAAGAGGTCATTGTTCCCCTTTTCTCGTCACTCATTAGACCCATTGTTGAGTACAATACCCCTTTTGGTATGAACCGCACAAGACATCTAGAACAACTGGAAAGACTACAGAAATACCTCACAAAGAGGATTACCGGCCTCAAACAGATGCCCTATGCAGAACGACTCAAAAATCTACAGCTTTACTCCGTCGCATATTGCCTACTCAGAGGCGATCTCTGCCTAACATACAAAGCTATGTCAAACCCAGAGCTGTTGGACATGCTCCACTTAAAGAAATCCCAATCTCTCTGAGCTACATGCTCTAAGGACCTTTACCTTGTCACCACAATAAACAGAACATGCTGGAGGGATAGATTCCTGTCCCAGAGACTTTCCATACTCTGGAACAAACTACCTATCTATATCAAACCAAGCTCCTCATTAGCACTCTTCAAGAAAAATCTTGATGATTGGAAGGGAAATAGAAAATTCACCCTGAGGATCACTTCTGTGGCTCTGCTCGACAATGGCACAGGAAAATAATTTTCTTGGGTGCTAAAAGCCAGGGTACCTTTTTGGCTAGGCTTATATAAGCCCTAGGGCCAATAGCCTAGTACCTACCTATGAACCTAGGATGAACCTATATATACCAACATAACTAGGCATATCTGTACACATAGGATGTGCATACATATATATATATATATATATATATATATATATATATATATATATATATATATATATATCCATACATATATCTATAAATACATATATCTATATATACATTTATCTATATATAGATATATGTATATATGTCTATATATATATATATATATATATATATATATATATATATATATATACGTACACATGGCCATATATATATATATATGTAGCACTATACAGATGGGTATACAGACATATGTATGAGTATACATGTGTATGTACATGTAGACATATATAGACCTTTTATATGCATATAACCATATTGCTGTCATGTGTAAACTTCACGGTTGTGTTTACCCTCCCAGATGTATCTCACCATATGTATCCGCTATGTGTACATTATGATAAAACAACATATGTGATGCAACAGTCATATTAATAACAAGGACTGTACAATTTAGGAAGTAAAGGCAATTGTTCAATACTACTACTATGCTACATGTTGAAATACATTCCCTGTACTGTTGAATGACTGGGCTGAATGATATGTTTGTGAAAACATCAGGGATATGTATATCTGACATGGCTTAGTGGTAAATCACTTTGGCTATGATGTGCAGGGTCCTGGGTTCAAGACTTGCAGAGGCTGTTCATTTTGTTGCTGGACAAAACAAGGGCCATTGGATACAGTGAGATTAAGGCACTTTTAAGCAGTTGTAAGTGAGTTTGTGTGGTTTGCGTGGAGGTAAGCACTGCTAACTTTCGGTTAGAATTTGTTATACTCAGTTAGCTTCTAAATTGCTTAACCTGTGTAAGCATTGCTTACCCCCATGCAAACAGGCTTAAAACTGCTATTTGCTTAAAAAGTACTTACCTTACTCCCCCCACCTACTTTCTTTAAAAGAAAAGAAAAAAGGGTTGATATGAAAGTGGTGAAAAAGGGGCACAAAGAGGGAAAGACAGTAGGGAAAATAGCTAGGGATGTGTGAGAAGGGTGGAGGGAAGGTCCCTAGCTCTCCATTTCTTCTACAGCAACAGCTATACATATACACTGAATTTGGAGGTAGATTTGGACACTCAAACCCCTGAGAGAGGGGCGAGGACAACAATAATATGTTGTGATGCCAGTTAGACCAGATTACATGTGTCCAGTGGACATTTGTGTGAAATGGACAGCTATGTATGGGGTGAGATTTTTGTGGGGAACAGATTGCCCTTTTTTTGTTCAGGTGAGAGTGGGATGTTGGGGAGGGATAGTAGGTATATTTGGGGAGGTAAGTTGGGTAGGTTAACAGACAAGACAAACAAGACACATACAGGGGCGGTATATGACACATGAGGTTAAACACCTTGATGGGGAGGGGTGTTGGGAAATCGGAAGCCCATGAGCCCCCTAGTGAAAACAGAGGGACTGATATCCTCAGCCATGGGCAGTCACCACTGCACCTTCACAGCCCTGAAGGTGGCTGTGCTGGGGTTGAGTCAAAGAGCCAGGCTGACCCTCTAGTTCTGACACACGGTCCTTGAGCTGGCATAGCAGATCTCTGACCTCCCTGCAGAGCTTGTTACACACCACAACCCAGACCTGGTGATGGGTGACAGGTTCCTGTCCTTTCCCATTCGCAGGGGGGGACGAGCCCATCCCCTGATGTGGTTCCACCTGAAGGTGGTGCAGGACCAATGAACGAGGAGGTCCCAGGTTGGGCCCCAGACATGCTGGTGCCCGGTGCCTTGCCAGCTGAGGTGGGATAGGTGGGTCCACTGGGACCAGCCTTCCCAAACGTGCTATAGTGTTTAGATTTTATCATCATATGTGGGTTAGTAACAGTCAGCACATTCCTGGGTTAGGTATAACAGCATGCATAGATATTCCCATTAACCCAGACACCAGATACAGGACAGTTGCATAGCAGATGGAACACATGCATATATGGGACCACAGTGGTAATAACAACAGCATGCAGGTACATTGATGGCACCATGCCACCAGTGTTGGAATAATTCAATATAGCACATGCATGGAAACAAATTTAAATATATATCAACCAATATGACTTAATCAGAAGAGTGGAGTCATTGCATACTGGTTGAGGTGGGTATGTAGTTTATTGTTGGAGATATGGTGGGGGGGAGAAAGATGTCAATTAACAACTAGTATATTCCTGTAGTCCACATTACTTCCCTAGTCAGTGCTATCTGTACCTTATATGTGCTACTACACTACCCTATAGCCTTAGTTTGGACAGTGATATGGCTGTCATCATCATTATACATGAAATGGTTTTACCTGCAGTATACACCTCTTACCTGGTATACCTATGGAGGGAATGTTTGTTAACACTAACTAACTGTTTCTACACATACTCCCAGATTCTGGGTTGATGTTGTGCACATAGCTATCCAACTCTTTCTACACAGACTCTGGCCTTGTCTTGACCACATGCAGGTGTACCGGGACATATCTAGACTATTACCCCCTTCAACCCTTAGTGACTTACCACTCACATATACATGCTTTCCTACACAGTTATATTATGTAACACAGTGTGGGTGACAGTGATCAGTGATACTTTATTATTCAGAGCAACTGCAACACTCACAATTCTATAGAATACCAGCGTAAACAGTACCAGTACAGGGTATCAAGGTTTTTCTTTCTCAGCACAGAGTTCATCTCAGACGTACTTGTGAGAACAATGTTTGTTAGCACTACCTGAATATTGCCACACAGACTTCCCAGGGGGACAGGGTGACAGGCAGCAGATATGGGCCCATATACTGGACATTCTGGTCTTATCTGTACAGTTGTGGGTTATGATTCTGTATGCAGCCTACTTCCACTCCCAGGATTCAGACCATGGTTGTGTCTGCTACAACTTAAACACTGTCCATCAGAGTTGTGTGTGCTATATAGATATTGCTGTATATCTCCTATCTGCTTTCTGTCTTATAATTCTCCTGTGGTTTTGCATTCTGACCTTGTATTACAACACTCTTATGCAGGATTTTCTAGACAGTTATATTTTGTAGGGCAGTGTGGGTGACAGTGATGAGTAATACCTTATTATTCAGAGCAACTGCATCAGTCACAATGCCATACAATACCAAAGTAAACAGTAACAGTACAGTGTATCATTCTTGTATTTCTGGGCACAGTGTTGGTATTTGACAGACCTGTGGGAGAAATGTTTGTTAGCACTACCTGAATGTTGCCACACACAGTACCAGATTCCACATTACTATTATGCACATATATCTCACTCTGTTACTGTACACACCCTGGCCACAGCTTGGCAACATGGGGGTGTAAATGGGACATATGTGGTTTCTTACTCTCATACGGTTTTGGGAAGTTGATAGTGTGCCAGCTTTGTTCTCATAGATGTGTGTCAATCATTTGTATTTCCTGTTTGTTGCCTGTACATCTGGGATCATCCCACTGATTTCCCAGGGGTCAGGTTGACAGGCAACAGATATGGGCCACTTTACTGGACATTCTGGACATATCTGTACAGTTGTGGGGTATGATTCTGTATGCAGATAAATACCGCTGCCAGGAATCAAACCATGGCTGTGTGTGCTAAAAATACAACAGTTCACGTCTCAGTTGCATATGCTATTCGGGTTTTGTTGTCTGCCTTTTCCCTGTTTTCTGTCTGTGTATCTCTCAGTTGTACTAAATGGCCTCTGGGGATTACAGCAGTCATATACAGGCATTCCTACACATTCTATTTATGGTGCACAGTGTGGGTAACAGTGCTTAATACAGCAGTACTATTACGTGGTTGCAAATCTACATTACCATATGATACCAGAGTATACACATGCAGTCCAGCAGTTAGACCTTTATTGTCAGGCTATTATGCTTTTATTTGCATACAAACTATATGAGACTCTTCCTGCCATATTCTCCGGTGTATACAGTACTTGCCTTAAACAATACAGGTTTTATACAGGCAATTAATGTACTAATACTTTTAGATTTATTTGCTATGACAGTACATGCAAGGGTATTACTGACCTGCCTCGCATCACAACCTCTCCAGGTGACTTCCGTGGGCCTCCTGGTTTGCAGCCCACTCACTTGCAGCTGTGGAGGATATAAGAGGAATATTTATCCATACCTATCCATGATATACATGAGCTGGCTATTATTACACACATGATGAAATGATACTTACACACAGCTGGGACATCCCCTGCCATTCTAGCCTCTTGGATACACTGCTCCAAGAGGTCCCCCTTACACTGCTTCAGGTCGGCATAGTGATACCTGGCTTGCTCACCAGTAAAGGGTATGCCAGTGGCACTGGTGAGGTTACGGGCGAGATGGTCCCAGGCTTCCACCTTATATTGGCAACCCTGGTACTGGCCCTGCAGCAGTCTCTGCTCATGGACTTTGAAAAGGAGTCCTGCCATGACTCTGGACTCCTGGATGCACCAGCGCTGCACCCAAAAGTGCACTCCCTCTCCCCTTCCTGACATGGTGCCTGCAAGGGGAAGCTACAACTGATTATGAGATATATTTCCACCTGTTGGGTTTAAGTAGGGCCGATTTCTCACACTTTATTGTGATTGGCCAGTTTTGAAAAGGCTAGGCTATGGGCAAACCTGCTTACCTAAGGTTGGCATTGTTTAAAGGGGTATACCACTGGGCACAATGAGTTAGCTGGCCTACACATTGCTTACACCTCCTAAGCTGGCCCATGCAATGCTTACCATTGCTTACATTAGACTTTGCATTATATTTTCTTGTTGGCATTAATTTCTTATTCATTACATCTTATATATTTGCCTGATATCCATGATTCATGTGTACGTACACTGTATGGGGTCCTTGTGTTTTATTGGGAACTTCAACACTCTATTACAATTATACCTCACTTCTGGGCTTACTGCTGTACTCCAGTACACATATTTATGTTATGTAGTGGGTTATGGAACATATGACTGTATACTGATTCCTTTCACAGGTTCAGTTTGATTTTACTATAGTGAGGACTTGTTTGGTGATACCTCATTTTTTTGTACTGCTGTGATAGCTTAGTGGTTAACTACTGTGACTATAGTGTATAGGGTCCTAGGTTCAAGACCTGCAAGGCTGTTTATTTTGTTACTGGGCAGAAAAAGGCTGTTGGATACAGAGTGATTAAGACACTTTTGAGCAGTTGAAAGTGGGTTTGTGCGGGTTTGGGCGAGGGTAAACAATGCTAACCTCTGGTTACATATGCTTACAGAGAGTTAGCTTCAAAATTCCTTAACCTGTGTGCGCATTGCTTACCCCAGTGCAAACTGGCTTAAACTTGCTTACTAGTGCTTAAATATGCTTACTACTGCTTATTGGTGCTTAAACTTGCTTACTAGTGTTTACTCACGCTTACAATTACACTGATTTGGGCAGTTATATCTCATGGTTCTTGGGAAGGTGGGGGATTTGGAAGCTGTATGGAGTTGTCATTCATTACACATTTTACCTTCCATTTGTATCCATGATTCCTGTGTACATATACTGTATGGGGCACATGTGCTTATCTAGGGACTTTGCAACATTATGACACTGACACTTCACATGTGCATTTAATGCAGTACTCCAGTTCACAAATATATGTTATTTAGTGGGTTATGCAACAAAAATATTGGTCATAGCGTGATTTGCCATGGGAAATGGAATGTGCTGCAGTGGGACTCGAACCGGGAATGCCTGCTCGTAAAGCGAATGCTCTGTCCACTACACTCTTGCTATACTGCTTCATTTGCATATATCTTCCTTGTTATCCTCTTCAGCCATTCAAGCTGTATTAACCGTAGCTAAGCGATGGGCACACCCACGCATCTATGGTTAGCTTTAATCGGATTTTTAATAAGAAAAAGGGTTTGTTCATTTTATTTGCATTTACTTGTTGTTGTACACATGGAGGAATGTTGCTGGGGATATGCGGACACCTATGAGCAGTCTCACTCATTTCTTTGGCCTTTCTGCTGTTCTTCATTGCGGGGGCATGTATATTCTGAGACCTCTGCTCTCAGACATGCCCCCTGCACTCTTAGATGCTCCGTGTAAGATTAGGAGCTCAGGCAGTGTGCCTTCATTAATATGCATGGCACGCTCCCATCCTGCTCCTAAACAGCCACTTCCATGCAGAACTAAGCCAAGTCCTGCATGGAAGAATAGTAAATCTGGGGGCAGGTCTTTATCTTGTGTAGATAGAAATATATCAGTTATTGATCTTGTGGCAGATGTGTTGCTTGTTGAAGAAACATTTGACAAAGATCTATGGGCTATCTCTATTACGAAGGATAGTGAGTCAGGTAAATTTGATGTTTTAGTTAATCAGTCATTTAGAAATTGAGCCATACTATTACCTTCCATCTTTTCTTGTACTCCATAAATTCTGATATTATTTCTTCTAGATCTACTTCCTAAATCTTCCACTTTTTCCAGATGTAGTGTGTTTTGTTTTACTAGAAATTTAATCTGGCCTTCATTTTCAGTCTGTCTTCCATCAATGTTATTAACTGACTCTTCAATGGCTGAGATTTGATCTGAATGTTTTGTAATGATTTCATTAATTAAATCCAGTCGTTTCTTACTGTCCTGCTTCATGTTGCCATTTTTTTTCTCCAAATTGTGCATTTTAATAAAAAGGTCACATGTACTTGTTATAATTGTTTGTAATTCTTTCTTCATTGGACTGTCCTGAAGAGAAGTTTTAGAGTCACTCATGACTTTAGGGGGAATTCAGTAAAGCCTACACAGATTAATTTTCCATGTAGGCATAGTGGCATGCAGCTTACATAGAAGTAAGCAGCCATGCAATCCAGTAAATGGAGCTGAGGGGCGTGCATGAGTGTGTGAACACGGAAGTGTCTGTGGCATGCAAATCACCTCATAAGCAGGTGAATTGCATGCAAATGAGGGTGCTGGCATGATCCAGCAAGCAGATGGATAGTCCTGCAGACCCTGTGTTGGTCTCCGAAGTGTACATGGAAAATTTCTGTGTACATAAAAATAAAAGTGAACAGGGGCTGTAAAAGGCAAGTTAGAATGTCAAAAATAGCATAGCAGACACAGATATTGCAAACCTATGCCTTGTGTGCCCAAAATCTAATGGAAAATAATTAAAAATATTTTTTTAAACATATTATGTTTTCACAGAGCGCAGCAGTGCACAACCATGCCGTTATGAAAAAAATATTTAAAAGTGTAAAAACCAAAAAAATAAAATATGTGACAATAATGCATTGTAGGGACTTGCATGGAGTATGTATAATGGTAGATGCCTGTGGTTGGAGGCAGGTCCTGGAATAGTGTAGTTTCCAGGTTGTGTGCATGGATCTGTATGCAAATGAGCGAGGGTTACTGAATAGCAAAAATGGATATCCGTGCTTGGAGATCACATCCGTGTAGCCTCAGAAGCATGTTGGTGCCACAAAAGAGGTAGCTGACATCAAATAGGGGTGTGTCTTTATTTATTTAAGCACATTGGAGCACAGCGGTGCCTGTTAGCCCACCGCACTGTTGAGCTGAGCAGAGGGCTGTGTCCAGTGCCACTAAGCTTTGTTTAGCTTTGGGGTGGGTGTTTAAGCTGGTTTGAGTGTGCTGTTCCGAGTGTGCCTGTTCATGAGGGTGTGTCTATTGACTGCTGAGCATTATTTATACCTGCAGCACTGGTTTCCACACTGCTCCTCAGTGCTTAGCAAGGAAGGTTGTCAAAAAAAGAAAAAAAAAAGAAATTGGCTGAGAAAGCCAATCATATATAAATTACTGATGACCTCTGTTCCACCTAAACTGGGCCATTCTAGCCCCTTAGTGTGATGTACTTGGCAGGTGGAATGCATCATAGTTAGCCAATCACACGGGCTGCATCTGCAGCAGAGCAGTATCAAGTATGCATACACCCCACAGTCTGATTTTCCTCCCATACTCTGCACCATTGGAGTACAGACTTGGGAATTTTAACCAAGAGAATGCTAGGGGATGCTGCAGCTTTCCTACATATGTACATTCTAGATGCTGAGGTCAGTGCTGATGCTGATGCTGATAATTGGCCTAGACTGAGAAGAGAAGAGTGTTCAGGCCCAGGGTAACCTTCCAGGAACTACATGAACTGGAGATTGTAGAGCGCTACAGGGTGAACAGGGGCATACTACAAGAACTCACTGAGCTCTGCCACCCACAACTGAAACCCAGAGCCAACAGAGGGGAACCCATCTTAGTGGAAACAATGGTATCTGTAACCCTTAAGATACTAGCTACAGGCACTTTTCAAAGACCAGCTGGGGACATGATGGGGGTCTCACAGGCATCAGCATCCAGGGTACTCCACTAATTCCTGAATGCCATGCAAACACATGCTGGTGAGGACATTTATTTACCCTGCACCCCTGAAGAGTGGGCCAGCAATATGCATCTCTTCTACCATGTAGCACACTACCCTGAGGTACTGTGTGCCATAGACTGCACTCACGTCCACATCAAAGCACTGTCCAATGAGGAGGGTAGAGTCTATGTAACCCGCAAGGGGTATCAATCCATCAGCTTCCAGGTCATGTGCAATGCCCAGGGCATTATCATGAATGTGTGTGCTGGCAGCCCTGGCAGTTATTACATCTCCCATATCTGGCACACATCAAAGCTGTACCAGATGTTTGCCAGGTAGGAAATCCCATACTGCCATCTACTGGGGGATGCTGTCTACACACTGGAGCTGTGGATGATGACACCCATCAGAAATGCACACCTACCAAAGAATGCCATAATGAGGCACACGCACATACTAGGAACATCATAGAGCATGTGTTTGGGCTGTTGAAGTCATGGTTCCAGTGCCTTGATATATCTGGTGGAGCCGTTCAGTACTCTGCAGCCACGTGTGCAAAAATGTTCATAGTATGTACCATGCTACACAATATGATCTTGTGGAAACAGCTGTGGCAGGATCATCACAGGGAAGGGACACACAGCTGCCCACCAGTGCCTAGGTCCCCACATTCACACCCACAGGGAGACTCAGAGGAGGAACCCCTTGAGGCTGTCCCTGTAGGCAGATGTAGGAGTGCCCAGTATGCCCTGACCTTGGCCAAGAGGCAATGCATAGCACATGCACTGACAACCTAGGTTCCTAGGGACTGACACCTTACTCCAACTCACATACATAGTAAAAAGGATGCCAGCCAGACCACACAACCTCTACCTAACCATGTATTGGCTGTGTACTGCATGCATCAGACAGAGTCATCCCTGAAACACAGGTCTCTCAACCACTGCATTCACAAGGTAAGTCACTCTACTATACAACAAATGTATGGGGTACTAGACTATGGTAGCATATGTATGGAGCTGCCACATGTATTCAAGGGACTAGAGTAGGCTACTGGGCTACATGCAGAGAACTAACAGCTACTTGGGACAACAAGTACTCTGTGCAATGGTCATGCAATTTACCACCCCATGACTGGCTGCTGGCCCTAAATAGCCCACATCTACCTAGGCATAACTGCTACCTGCCACCACCTACATTTGCATGCTTGGAACAACCAGGTGACTGCATTTGTATGTATAGAACACCCAGGTGACCTTGTCACAGAGTATGCATGCATGATTATGCTGACTGCCCCCATTATCCCTGTTCAACATATATGCACCTAGGTAACCATGCACATATACAGCCATACCTTGCAGATGTCATATTTCTGCTGTGCTGCCATGCCATCCCATGCCGCTGTATTGCTGCCAACTCTCCATAGCTTAGCCACTCATACCCCTGGACCAGAAACATACACAGGTCTGTGAGACGCCTGTCATTCTGTAACACTACCACCAGTCTAACATCATGCAACAAAGATACACAAAGTGTGATGTGTATTAATAACACATGCCAGAAAACAGCACCTGTCATGGCCCACAACACCTGCCATGGCATAACACTACTGCACAACACAATTACATGTAAAGAAATATAGTCACTCTGTGCATAAGACACATATTTGCATGTCCGTGCATCAGTGGCATGGATAGCAGGGATGTGGCACAAGTATCATCACATGCACAGGGTGTGGTGTGGTGGTGCCAAGGGCCTAGGCTGTGCCAAACAGTTGACAGCATGTATGTGTGCCAGGAAGGGGTGTTGGTTAGATGGGTCATGGAGAGGTGATGTTTGTGTCTGTTGGTGACCTGGATGTGACAGTGATGTTTGAGGTTGTGCGTGTACACAGTCAAGTCCAGTGCTAGCTCTACACATGTGTATGTTGAACAGCTGTGGACCGTACATGTCAGAGTGGACACTTCACCATCTATGGCCACAAACACAGGAACTGGCTCTGCCAGGAGTGGCATTGGCACCACCATGCCCAGGGTCAGATACGATGCTAGTAGCTGATGGTGATTCCTTTCTGCTAGGCCCATGTCCCCCATGGGACCACCCAGGAGCACGTGCCTATGGCCTGCCATGTTGTGGAGTGGACAGCACACTTCCTTCTCTAGTGCTGGAGGTACTGCCACTATGGGAGCATGAGTGTGCATGGCCACATGGAGTCTCAGCAGCTAGTGTTGCTGACCTATGTCCACATATCCAATGCTTTACTCCAACCAGATGTTCCAGCACAGACACTGTCCGGTGAAAGACTGACACTGTCTCAGCCCACCATCTTTCCACAACATCCGTGAAATGATCCATGGCACGATCAATGTGGTGGAGGCAGTAATGGATGTCAGACTGTGCTGCATCCATAATCCTGAGTATCCATCTTGTGTTGTGTTTGGAACATGCCTGTGCCTCCATGATGGACTGAAACATGCAGCGAGTGACCTGTGATTTGACACCTGTGACAAGTGGTGGATGGGCAGCAGTTCTCCTTCGAGCATCCCTGTCAATCTGCCTGTGTGGGACCTCACCAGCTTTCTGTCTGTGGCCAGTATCTACACTCACTGATGCCATAGTTGCCACATTGTCCTGTTCAATGTCACCACCCTCTGACTGTCCAATATCTGTGGCCTCAGGGGACTGGGTATGTGTGGACATACTGACTGTGTGTGGGAACAATGGGGGAGGAAATGGGATGTCAAATCCTGGGTCAGATTCAGCCCCCAACAACCTCACCTGTGTCTCACTATGGCCACCATCATCATCAGAGTCCGATGAGATGCTGACATCAGGTTGTTAGGGGGACAGGTACCAACCCCCACATTCACCTCTGAGGAGGAAGACAAAATCAGTGCATTACTACCTGAACTATTATGTATGGTAATCCACACAGACACATACAGATGAGGAGCCACAACTGCATTACACATCCCACATCTTATTTCTGATTCCATGCACAACACACAAACACACAACATACACAGACAAGCACAAAAAGAAAGTGGTGGAGTCAAACAGACCCAAAAGAGCAATAATATAAAATAAAAAGGTGTTGCAGCTGGAGAGTAAAAAACACACTTTAATATACAATGATGAAAAAATAGGTAAGCACTTTCGAGGTTGTCCTCTTCTTCAGACCTTAATAAAACAAACTCACATATTAAACATTTAAATACAATTAACAGCCAATAAAAACACACATTTTAGCTAATGAGGCAAACTGCTTTTTCTTAAAAGAGGTTTTAAAGAGACAGCACTATCCAGGCCAGGTGGAACATAAGCTTTAAAATCAACAATCCATCTTAGCTCGATGTACTCTGTTTCATTACATAAATCTCCCTCTCTTTCTGACTCTCATTAATTTTCTGTAAAACCAAAAACTTAAAATTATGATCCATACCACACTCAGATACATGTTTAGTCAGTGCATTTGTCAATTTATTGTTATGTATGTCATTCAGATGTTCCATAACCCTCTCCTTCAGCATACCTTCAGTCTTACCTATATAGAATCCACTGCACAAATTGCACTTAGCCAAATATACTATATTTTTAGTGCAACAGTCTGCATAAAAAGAAAACTCTATTGGCTTAGAAGACAATGGGTGCATAACCATGCAAGTCGACCAAATATTGCAGCAGGCTTTACAAGCCCTACAGGCATATGTCCCCTTGCGCTGTGAAGCAAATCCTTCATTTCTTCTATTATGCTTATAACATAAGCATTGCTTCAAATTCCTGCTATTCTTGAAACTGAATTTGGGGACAGGCTCTATAACCCTACTAATTTGGGGATCTGTTAATAAAATAGGCCAGTTCTTTTTCACTATCTCACAAATTCTATTAACATCCCCGGAAAAAGTTAAACATAACCTATTCACCGTCTCAGTACCTACTCTTCCATCATATACAGTCATAGGGGACTTGTCAGAAATAAAGGGTTTCATTATGTTACGATCTAACAAACTCACTTCCTTCATTGCATTGTTTATTTCATCAGTTCTATAGCCCCTATTCTTAAGATCTATAAACAGACCATCTAGTGCCTCTTCAAGATTTTCCGCATCAACGCGCAGTCTCATGCAACGAAGTACCTGATCCTTTACTATATTTTTGGTAATGTGCCTGGGGTGCATACTAGAGCAATGAAGAATATTGTTTCTATTGCAACTTTTTCTAAATAACCTGGTTGATATGTTACCAAACATATTCTTACTCACACTAATGTCCAAGAAGTCAATCTTAACTTGGGAATAATGTAGAGAAAATGAAAGATAGGAAGTAGTATTCCCTAAGAATCCTACAAAACTCTCAAGCTCTACTTCGTTGCCATGCCAAATGAAAAAGATGCCATCCATGGAACGATTGTAGAAAGTAATGTGCTGCTTAAACATTTCACAGCAGAAGACTGACTCTTTTTCCCAATTGGCCAGCATAATATTGGCATATGTATTGGCGCATGCTGTGCCCATGGCAACCCCTACTGTCTGGAGGAAATATTCATGCTCAAAGAGAAATATATTGTTCTCTAAAATCAAATCCAGCAGGGCACAGATCATGTTAACCTTAGTAGTAGAGAACCTACTCTCTTTTGTTAAAAAAAAGTCTCACATTCTCAATTCCCTCATCATTAGGGATCACAGTGAACAAGGAGTTCACATCCAGCGTAACAAAAAATACATTGCGAATCTCAACATCATTCCTAGAACTGGCCAATACATAGAGTTGTTCTAAAAACTGTTTACTATCATATATAGACATAGGCTCTGTGAGCCACCCCCTCCCGGGTACAGTTTTTAGAATAACATGATACTACTTCCTATCTTTCATTTTCTCTACATTATTCCCAAGTTAAGATCGACTTCTTGGACATTAGTGTGAGTAAGAATATGTTTGGTAACATATTAACCAGGTTATTTAGAAAAGGTTGCAGGAGAAACAATATTCTTCATCGCTCTAGTATGCACCCCAGGCACATTACCAAAAATATAGTAAAGAATCAGGTACTTCGTTGCATGAGATTGCACTCTGATGTGGAAAATCTTGAAGAGGCACTAGATTGTCTGTTTATAGATCTTAAGAATAGGGGCTATAGAACTGATGAAATAAACAATGCAATGAAGGAAGTGATTTTGTTAGATCGTAACATAATGAAACCCTTTTTTTCTGACAAGTCCCCTGTGACTGTACATGATGATGGAAGAGTAAGTACTGAGACGGTGAATAGGTTATGTTTAACTTTTTCTGGGTATGTTAATAGAATTTGTGAGTTAGTGAAAAAGAACTGGCCTATTTTATTAATAGATCCCCAAATTAGTAGGGTTATAGAGGCTGTCCCCAAATTCAGTTTCAAGAATAGCAGGAATTTGAAGCAACGCTTATGTTATAAGCATAATAGAACAAATGAAGGATTTGCTTCACAGCGCAAGGGGACATATGCCTGTAGGGCTTGTAAAGCCTGCTGCAATATTTGATCGACTTGCATGGTTATGCACCCATTGTCTTCTAAGACAATAGAGTTTTTTTTTTATGCAGACTGTTGCACTAAAAATATAGTATATTTGGCTAAGTGCAATTTGTGTAGTGGATTCTATATAGGTAAGATGAACCACATTCTGAAGGAGAGGGTTATGAAACATCTGAATGACATACATAACAATAAATTGACAAATGCACTGACTAAACATGCAACTGATTGTGGTATGGATCATAATTTTAAGTTTTTGGTTTTACAGAAAATTAATGAGAGTCAAAGAGAGGGAGATTTATGTAATGAAACAGAGTACATCGAGCTAAGATGGATATGTTCCACCTGGCCTGAATAGTGCTGTCTCCTTAAAACCTTTTTTAAGAAAAAGAGGTTTGCCCCATTAGCAAATGTGTGCTTTTATTGGTTGCCAATTGTATTTAAACTTTTAATATGTGAGTTTGTTTTATTAAGGTATGAAGAAGAGGGAAACCTCGAAAGCGCTTACTTATTTTTTCATCATTGTATATTAAAGTGTGTTTTTTACTCTCCAGCCACAACGCCTTTTTATTTTATAACATACTCAGACAAGACAGGCCCTGTATAACATGCACTGCAGCTACATCTGGTTAACGTTGCCGGTACAATACACCTGTGAGATAAGCAATACGACAGTGTATCTGATAGACATACACCTAAAACCTAGTGCACCTTTCTTGAGCATGATATGCCAGTTGTAGTATCAGTGCCTCAAGTATGTACCATCTCCTTATTGTGTGTGAACAGGCATCTTGGAGTGATTGCCTTCTGTAGAGCAGGCTGCATAGTCCTTCTTAACAATAAGTGCAAATAATTTAATGTTCCTGCAACTACACAGCTGTGATTACCCATTCTATGCACTTCAGTTTACTGCTCTGAAATGGAACATTCAATTATTCTACTCTAGCTAAGCATAACAGTTGTACCAAGGGCAACATGGCAGCCCTTAACACTCTTTGGATATATATGATCTGTCAAACAACAGTATCACACTTATCAGGTGCAGGACCTTGGATTCCAGCCACACCTGATGCACCTATGAAAATGTGAGGGAGAGGTATTGTCAGCAATACCACATGATGCATTGTTACACAGTAATATGTGCGTAAATCCACATGTACAGTAGCTAACGTGTTACTGTCTACATCGCTGACATGTGTGCACAACTATGCATTAAAACCAACCCCCCAATGCAGATAGATCTGACACCCATGTACTGGTATGCAGAGCATGCCATAATGACTGATACAGTATTACACTGGTGAACACAGTAAGCTTACATGGACGCTCCTCTGATGTGGATGTTGTGGCACCCACCTTCAGGATATATGGGGTGATGGATTGATGGGAGATGGTGGCTGATCCCAGGTTCACAAGAATTTCCTCTGTTGCTGAGAGTGGTTGTATTTTTGTAGACCCTCCACCAGTGACAGAACGGTCCCTGGTCACAGCAACTGCCCTTTGCCATGCACCATTGACCATATCTGAGGCCCAGTGTTGGAACTTCTCGTAGATCCTGTCCTGTTGGGCAATTTGGTTCACTGCCTTGACAAGGTCAGCCCACAGTGCTGCATGTTGGTCATGATTTTGGTGACTCCTGGACAGCAAAATGTGGTGGCGCAGTCTGAGGCCATCTAGGATAACATTATTTTCTGCAGCTGTATGCTGGGTGCCTCCTGCGAGACATCATTCCTGAAAGACAACAAGAGGGGAACACATCACAGATCCAGAATCATGGGCATCCACAATATACAGACCCTGCATAACCAAAATGGGATGCACTATCCACTACACCCTCACACATCATACCCTGATTCTATTAACAGAATACATGTGTAGCTATCACCAAGATAGTAGCAATATCATTTACATCCCTGTGTGCCTTGACAGACACTGCTGTATGTCTCTACACCCATCACTGCAGTCTACTGTGGTGTGTCCCCTACAGGCAAAGTCCCACTACTATGCCATACAGCTACTGTCAGACAAATAGTTGTGTACTATTACAACTGTATGAGGACAGTCCAGCAACACCAGTGTGCCACAATGACAGACAGCAATGCAAACCTACTGTAGTATATCTTCCCTGTAGGCATCATACCTCTCCACTACATAGATGTTTGCAGAATGTGAATGTGTGCCTCATAGATGTAGTCCTTTTGGCACAAACATGTGGATGTCTGACAAAGGATTGGCCAATCATTGATGGTTGTTGTCCGAATATAGAGAATCTGGCTGTCACATGCCAGACCCCTCAGAAAACACTTATGCTACAGTAATCTCCATTAGTCTATTCATAGTCTTACTTTGTATGGCCAATATGTACACTCTGTCGCTGACTTTGGGCCTGTGTCCCCCGACTAATAATGGCTATGACCTGAATTCCTGCTGTAAGGGGTTGACAGGTATGTTAGCCATAGCTCTCAAGCAATGAGGTGCAAATGTCAACAAAACAGTGACCTACCCAGAGTACATCAGGGACAGTCAGGGACACCTTTACAATGTTTGAATTATTTCTGACATTGACAGACTGAGAGGAGGTGAATTACAGTACATCATGTGATATTATAGCTGTATACACCCTTACTTACTGTCAATATGTCTAACTCATAATCCACTAGCTTTCCTATAAGAGCAGACCATTGTAGGAGGGAGTAACAGGGGCAGAGCTGTGATATGATTCAGAGGAGGGACAGTTGAGAGGCATGCCTGTAGATGTTGGACAGTAGAGTATCACCAACATGTCAATCACATAGATGTACTACAAGCCTACTGTTGTAATCCCTTTTCCCCATACCTCCATGCTCCCATCTGCATCACATTATATGGGCACATATATTACATACCTGGTAGAGAGAAGTAATCCCTTTTTGACCAGATCCTCTGCAAACAGGTTGCTAAACCTTAGTATGTCTGAGTAAAGCAACATACAGACCTACTCCCCATAGGCAATTGATTGACTTTTTTTAGTAAATGCTCATTAACAGGTAATTGCCTATGCATTAATCTGTGGCTCAGACTTGATAATTGCATCCAAAATGCTGGATTGCACTTTCATTAGCCAATGAAGTGGCACCACAGTGCAAAATTTAAGGACTTCATGTAGGCTTTGGCCTCTTTCTTAGTTTTTGAGATGGACATTAGTGAGGTGTGGAGACTACAGCATCACAGAGGGTAGGTACAAATACTGTCCACTGTTGAAATTCATAAGGTATGTCCACAGCCTTGCATGATATGTTTGGTCATTGTCCCATGACATTGTGATTATCTGGCAGTTCAGTAGTAAATATTGTGGGCTGAGGTCAGTAAGGAGAGAGAGAGACATGTGAATGTCAGATGTCATACCCATCAGAATATGCATGTTGATGCAGTAGCTGCTATTCTATCAGCTCACTATCTTTATAGGGGCAAACTGTGAAATATGTCCCTGTTGCTGGACCTTTGCCCCCCCCACCCTTTGTGCATGGTTTTGTCTGGATCCCTTGTTCTAGGGGGGTTTGAGGTGTTGTAGGTCTGTAGCAGCTGGCTTAACATACAGCTGCATATGTTCCTCAGACACATAGGGGGTAATGCAAACTCTATGGAGGCCAGCAAGCTGTACGTGTAACTGAGGCAGCAGTGTCAGCTGTGTCATCAGGGTAAGGATACCATTTACAGTCTAATCAAGGCATGTGTGTGAGGTACATCTGTTATGTAACAGTGCCAATCACACAGTAGTAGGCGGCATATAATTTGGCTATACAAATATGTGCAGTGTGTCCCTACCTACAGGCCTTTGACTTGCAAACATGGGTAGCATTTAATGCAGTAGCAGAAACTTGTGTGAGTTAAAATTGCATGACTCAGTCATTACTTGCTGTGTTCACAAGAATGTAATTGATGTGCAACACACTGGATTTGAACCCAGGACTGTGGATGGCAAAATATACTACATGCAAGGCACTGAACAGACAGAGCTACTGAAGTAGCTGTAGTAGGTGTATTTGCAAGATATATGTGCATACATACAGTCTGTGACACAAGTCGTCTGCATCCATCATTATGTGCATGGATTTCAAAGGCAGTTGTGCAGCAGGGTCCCAGTTGTGCACATGTACCTTGCCATGCTGCCTTAGCAGGTGTGTTTAAAGATGTTGCTGATGAAAGGGAAGAATTACCTGCTATCATACCGCTCAACCTCTTAGAACAAGAAATCTGAACAAAGCCATAAATAATAGTGGGAAAGTGGCCCAAAAATAAGGACAATCTTTAAATATTGCTCTTACAAACTTAAAATGTTGATAGAATAACAGGTTTTGCATTAGCATGTGTTTTCCAAAGGGCATGAAGTGTGAAATTGAAACATCTGCCATGATTTTCTAACCTCAATCATTAATGACTTTCCACTACTTTGCCAGAAAATATGATTGCATGAAAACTGGGCCAAAAATAGGTGGCAAAACACTGGACGTTCTGCAACAATCTGTACAGTTGACAGTTATGCCTGCTATTCCAGGCCTTATGTACATCCATTATAATATATCTGGCTGTGTACATGTGTAGTGTTTGCATCAGAGTCCCAGGTATACTCCCATTTTCCCCATTATATGTAGCTTGCAGTCTGTCAGTAGAAATCAGTATAATTTTGCTCGAAACAGGTGTTTTAATTCTAGGAGCTATGTGGCCTAGTGGGCTAATGCACTATGCTGTATTTGATAGGGGCCTGGGTTCCAGACATGGCAAGGGTGAACATTTTGCAGATGTGCCTAACACTGTGAGAAACACATAAGATCATTAAGGCATGTTTATGCACATTTAACCAGGTTTATGCAGGTTAGCTCCTCGCAAACCCGTTCTAAAAATTAAATAGAAAAGAAAAGAAAAAGGGGGTGGTAGGACAGTGGTGAAATGCAAGCAAGGGGGAAAACATAATGAAAGGCAGGTAGGAATGTGCAGGAAGGGTGTACAGAAGGACCATAGCTTTCCATTTCTTGTGCAGCAACATCTGTGCAGTTTTTACAGAGTTTGTACATGAATTTGGACCCTCACACTCCAGAGAGAGGGAAGAGGACAACATAAGTGTGTTGTCAAGCCAATTGGACCTAGGTAGTTGTGTCAAGTGGACGCATGTGTGAAATGGAGAGCTATGTATGGGGCGATTCTTTTTGTGGGACAGATGTCCATTTTTTATAAAGAAAGAGTGGAATGTTGGGGAAGGGATATAGGTACATGTGGGGAGGTAAGTTGGGTAGGAGAGGCTACAATTGCAGACAGACAAGACAGCAGACAGGGGTGGTGTGTGACACATAAGGGGATAAACACCTTGAATGGGGAGGGTGTTGTGGAATCAGAGATGCATGTGCCCCCAGATGGCAGCAGCATGACTGAGCTTCCCACCCATGGGCAGTCAACACTGCTCCTTCACTGCCCTGAAGGTGGCTGTGCTGGAGGCTGGGTGACAGGGCCACCAGGTTCCATCAGGTTGTCGAGTCTGCCTTCAATCCGGTGCAGGAGTTGTTCATGGCTCTGATGCACAATCTTGTGCACCATGGCCAGTAGTTGTTCTTGGGTGACTACTGCCCTTCTGCCACTACTCCTTGGGGGATGGGCCCTGACCCATGAAGTGGTTCCACTAGAGGATGGTGCAGGACCAGCAGAGGGGGCACCACTGGCTTGGGTCCCAGACACACTGGTACCTGGTGCCACAGCCAGCTGAGGTAGGTAGGCAGATCAGCAGGAACCAGCCTATCCTGTCGTGTTGTGGTGATAGAGGCATAGAAATGTGTATAGGTTAGTTATGAACAAAACATTTTGTTAGTTATAACAGCATGCCAGAACATTGGAAATAACCTATTAACATATCAATGCATTTTATATGGAACACAGCAATAAATAACATAACAGTCAGTATATTAACAGCATGCCAGTAACAGTTTTAACATAAGGCCAACAACATAGGTAATTCAACCAGGTATGTTAATATGCAACCATTGTAATACATAACAATAATAAAACACATGCCTAAAATAAAGTTTAGAGAACAACATATGTTAATAGCAAACCATAAACAATGAATAACGATAATAAATTTAGATGAAAATAAGGGGTAGGGAGAGAGAGAAATACAGTCCATTAATACCGGTATAGGCTATATTTTACAACAGTACTGCTATGTACTCTACAGGTCTGTCCTTCCTTTATGTCTAACAGTTGTCTACAGGTGCTGCAGCATGTACATACCTCTCAAACTATCTGCATGGGACAGTATGTGCCAAGCATAACACCTGCAGGTACACAATTACAGAGAACATTTGCATGTCAGGTGGAAATATATAACTACCAAGGTGTACTGTGGACTGATGTAGTGTGACTGTGCTATTGATATAATCATGTTGATGATACATCTGTGACAGAGGGATTATGCAACAGTAATTACATTCCATGACAGCATGACACTTCAGAGACACGCATGTGTACAGAACAGAGAGTAAACAACTATCATGCCTTCCTTGGCAGGCATGGGGCTAGAAATTCAGCAAACTTTCACAGACACTTCAGGCATATAGCCATACCAAGATTACACATTTTATTTATTTTCTTTTCTTTTATTATTATTGTACTTTTGCCTTTATTTTATGTAGTCTTATCACATTCTCGTTCAATGCTGTTAGTAGTCTGTAACATCTGAACACACAAATTATTTACTCATAATAAGGGCTACTTTACCCATTTAGCTGTATTTCCTGTGGAGAGAACATCTGTCATCAATACATAACTGATTCAGTAATATTTATTACTACATGGTACTGGATTCGAACACTGGTCTGTGTGTGGCAAAATGTACTTCAGACAGAGCATTTAACAAACTGAGCTACTGAGTCACTGCTGATTGCTGATTGACTGATACTTGCCTAGAGCTCACCTGGAAACAAAATATGACCCGGTAATAGTACTACAGTTTTATACTAGACTGCACTGACAGTTGAACACACATGCATGAGATTCATGCATGACAGAGATACTAGGTAAACTATACAGTACTACATAGAATGCAGGTGTATACAATACACTGTTAGTAGGTGGAAATATCTGTGAAGTCTACACACCATATCAGATTATTGGGTTGGCTACCTTACTCATATACAGTTGCAGATAGTACATTTTCAGTCTACAGCTATTACACTGTCATACTTGCCTACAGCATCATACCTTGGAGCATAAATGCATGTAGCTGAAATGCAATGGTTACCACAACACAATCCTGATATACACAATATACCTTGGGTGTTCATGCTATTGCTTCAGATGTTAGTGCAGAACAGGTGTCATAATGCATTTTTTATACTACACCTCTAAATCTACAGTTATTGTATATCACTCTTTATTAGCTATACCTTGAGGCAGGTAGTGGTATTCTCTTGTATTTTTATTTCAGAAAAGATGTTATAATCGATTTCATGCAAAGCAGCTGTAATTACACACATATTGCACAACACAGCTTTATTAGGGGTACCTTCATGCAGTTAATGGTATAGTTTTGAGTCTTTATTGCACAACAGTTGATATAATGCAGGTGTTGCAATACAGCTGTAATTCAACACTTATTGCAGTAAAAACTATTTCAGTTACATTATCAGGGTTAATGCTTTAGTCTTCCCTGTTTATTGCACTATAGTTGGCAGTAGACACTTACTGCAGTACAGGCCTATGTCCACATTCATTGCAATACACACATCTTTACTATATGTACCTATTGGTAGTTAATGCTTTACTCTTTCTTGCTTATTTGACTATAGATTACAAATTAATCTCTACACACCACACTCATGGTACAACCTGGCCAAGCGCCCTGCATGCGCCTATAGGTTGCAAGCTCTCTCCTCTGCAGCTGTAGGGAGAGAAGCACACCATTATGCATACCTGTCTTTCACGCATTCAGATTAGGTATTGGTAAAACAATGCTAACAGTACTTACAAACTTGTGGGGAATTCCCGGCCCGAGCTTCCCAGACCCCAGTGTCCAGAAGATCCCCCTTCCAACGATACAGCATGTCACTTGGCACTGTGCAAACCAGTGCAGCTGAGCTGAGCAGTGCTTATCAGTGCTTATCAGTGTGCAAACCAGCTAAGCACAGCCAAGCAATGCCAAGCATTACTAAGCAGTACCTAAACAGCAATTGTTTAAGCAGTGCTTAGCAGGTCTGTGCAGATCTTAGCAGAGCTTAGCTGAGCACAGCTGATCAGGATTGAAAAATAATCATAATAATTTGTCTGTGGAAAATAAATACTTAATTTCCTTTCCATGTATTCAAACCCTGCACCTACTACACATAAGTATGTAATTCTACCCACTTGGCTACACAGATATGTATAATGCTACTATACTTTTACATATACCTCTGCACTGTCTTTAAGCACTGCTAAGCACAGTGCCATGCAAATCTGCTAAGCTGTGCTTAAAATTGAGCTTTGAATCACAAATTAAATGCATCAGGTTTCTATTTTTAGATGTCTGGCACGTGTCAGTTGCTGCACTCTGCGGCATGCCACACAAACTTGAAAAAAAGTAAATTAAATACAGTGATATAATGCACTTGGACAGTGCAGGGTGTGTGTTACTCATGTCCGGACACAGTTAGTCACAAAGTCCCTACACTGATTCAATAACTGTGTTCCATGGCTCTCCCTCAGCAATGCATCATCATTAATATGCATGGTGCCCTACTGAGGGGGAACCACGTACATGGACACGGTAACTTCCATGTAGGCTCTACACTATGCCTACATGGATTTTATTACATCTGGGGGTGTATTTCTGATAGGAATAAAATTTAAATAATCCCAGTAACTTAGTATTTCTTCTTAAAATTATTACTAGACTATTGTAGAAGTAAAATGGTATAATTATATTCATAATTGCTAACACTAAAACAAAACATCCTATCAGAAAAGGTAAAAAGAGGCAGAGTACAAGTTTTGTGTTGCTAGCTGCTTGCCATTGTAGCCACACCCCCAAGCAACTGTTTTCTGATAATAACTCCAGAGTACAAACATTTTTAGCACAATGAAATAGACAGCAGAATGTAGAAAGGGTTGTCACCAAACTTAGGGAGCTTATAACAAAAATAATGAGAGATCTTATAGAGGTATTAGAGATATTTCTGGAATTGTATGAACTTTTGTCTAAAGTAGAGGAATGTGGAAACCAAGAAAGAGCACAAATGGAAATATTTATGGAAGAGTTAATTATGCAATAGTAGAGGAAGATGAGGCCCATTAACTAGCAGTTAAGGTAGGAAGAGATGAGATAAAAATGGTGATGTATAATCAATTTCCAGGAACATATGGTATTCCTTTTAAAGTTTAGAAATTAAGAGGGAGGAAAGCAATAAAGATCTGGAAGATTTTTGTTTAATAGTATTTTAAATCGAGGGGAAGCACCAGCATCTTGAAAAAAGCTTTAGTGGCTGTATTACCAAAAGAGGGTAGAAAGCCATCAGACCTAGTTTCATAAACCATGATTATAAAGTGCTCATAGTTTCAAAGTTTCATGGGTAAGTACTAGGCAGTAGGTCTGCAGACCATTTCAAGCCTAGTCAAAAAACCCTATTCCAAATTTCCCTATAGACTTAAGGAAGGCAAGTCAAGATAGACCAGGAGAGAGAAATTGAGGCCGCCTGTCCAGTTATCTAGGTTTACCTTGAAGGTGGCAAGGGTGCTGCTCTGCATGACATGTAGTGTAAGTCTGTTCCAGAGCCGAGGAATATATGGAGATATGAATCTATCATGCTAATGTATCTTATTTATCTGCTAATGAAGGTTTAGTTCCATTTATTTTGCAAAGGAATAGGAGAGCAAATAGGGTTGGATCTTTCATGACACAAAAAGCTTGATATAGATCTCCATGGAAGACTCTGTAAGAGGCTGAATACACAGAAAGGGCTGCCAGTGTCTCCCAGTATCTATGATTTTTGAGACCACTGATCATTTACTAATGAATCTCTGAGGTCTCTCAAGTTGTGTGATATGTTTAGCTAAATACATGTGAAAAGATGCATTATATTCAGTAATGGGTCTGGTGAGATATAAGTAAAGGGGAATTAAGACTTCTTTGGATGTAATAGAGAGCCCTTTGGAAATTTGATGGACCATATGAAAGGCTTTCTGTACTACTGTGGGGACATGATGGGCAAATGATAAGGAATTATCAACAATGGTACCCAGATCCCTTATAACAGTGTCTGATTAGAGGGGTGCATCTTCTATATGGTAAGTGAAAATGCTTTGTTTACTAAAATGAACTATGCTACATATTTTTATATTTAATTTGAGACCATTCTCCTTGCACCAATTGTGGTCTAAGCCATGTTGGAGCAAAAGTGAGTCAGTTGAAGATTGAATAACATCACCTGATTTAAAATAATTTGCAAAAATCGTTAACTGTAGGTCAGAAGTGCTAATAAATATAATAAATTCTAATAAATATATTTCTAATAGGAGACAACCCATAATTGAGCCCTCTGGTACACCGTTGGTAACTGTGGTGGCATCTGCTATTCTAACCACATGGTTTCTAAAATCCAAAAAAAACAAAAAAACACGCCAGACCAGCTATTGATAAAGTAAGCGCTTTTGTTTACTTCATAAGCAAACTTCATCAGACAAATCAATAATTACAACAAGCCCTTTATATATCCCTCCAAAAACATCAATTAAAACATTATTCAATCACATATTTAACTCACTGTTAAAGGAGCACAGAAAATGTCACACTGTCATTAAAAATCTAAACTTCTAAAATCATACAACAAGTTTTAATCACTCCAAAAGATGAATACAATTAATTAACACAGTACATTCATCTAAAACATGATTTTAACCTTAAATACATTTAATAGCCAAATTATCATTTAGCCCAGGGAAAACAATGTGCATTTAACCTTAGTTACCAAATTAGTTCCCTTTCATCTAATTTTAAGGCTGTAGGACCCCCCCTGTTCCACTACCTGATCAATAACAAGAAATAGAAAAGCATGTGATGGAAACTGATTTAAGTACCTAGTCAGAGCATTATTCAAATTTAATTTTCTAATATTATATATATGCTTATAAATGTGCTGTTTAAGGCATCTTTCCATCCTTCCAATATAAAATGCATGACAAAATTGGCACATTGCCATATAAACAACATTTTTAGACAGACAATTAAAGTTACCCTTTAGGGAATAAATCCTAACCACATGGTTTCTGTCAGACAACCAATTAGCTAACCACTGCACATTATAAGGACTTATATTCAGATTTACAAGGCTATCAATAATTCTTGCATGGGGAATAGTGTCAAAAGCCTTGGTCAGGTCTAAACTAGTTAAAAGAATGGCAAAGGTATTGCCAAAATTGATAGATATGGATCAGCATGGTTTTGTGGAGGGGAGGCAAACATTAATAAAACAATGATGATTCAGATAGAAGCAGAATGTAAGAAATACTGCTGTTGATGGGTGTTGATACAGAAAAAGCATTCAACATGGTAAGATGGGGTTTTGTAAATAGGGCAAATGAAGCATTTCATAAGGATATATGAATGATCAGAGGAAAGAATTAAAGGAAAGTTTCTTTTCTATAAGTTGGGTTTGAACAGAGGAACCAGGGCATCATTTTTCCCATTTGTTATTTGCTTCATATTTAGAGCCATTGGAAAATAAAATAAAGGACTTATAAATATGAGGATGCAATTAGTATGGTAATCAAGAAAAGTTGGCTTTATTTGCAGGTGATATTATTTTGTACTTGATAAATCCAGGAAATGACATCTTGGTGCTATGTAACATTTTACGACAGTTTGAAGTCCTTTCGAGATATGAAATTAATGAAGATAGGTTATAGCCATAAATTATGTACCCCAAATTGATTGGTTCAGCAATGCCCATTTTTGGGGGACATGATAAGATGAAGTATTTAGGAGTATGGATTAAAAAGGGCTTTCTGTTATGGCAGTTAAGGATATTTGTGAAGAGAGTAAATAAAAGACAATATAAAAACTGACAAACTGGAAACTCTTGTTTATGGATATAAATTGTAAAAAAACAAACAAAAAAAAAGCAGTGAATTGTTTTTAGTCCCTTTAGTTTTTATATATAGGTCAGGCATATTTTATCAACCAAAGGAGAAATTGTGGACAATAATTAATAAAGAGTTGAAGGAATTTATCTGGGAAGGAAAAAGAGCAATAGTTTAGTTGGATAGGTTGATCCTTCCAATAGAACAAGGTGGCTTAGGATTACCTGATTTGAAGGGATATTTTAGATCTACACAGTTAAGGCTCATATACATAACAGAAGTGGTAGATTGTAATTCAAAGTACAAAGGAATAATGATGACGATGATGATGATATAGGGGGAGTCCTAGAAATAAAGAAAGAGTTGGATTTTGGATACAGATCCTTAAGAAGAATAATAACAATCATACAGAATATTATATTCATAAAGTTGCAGAAAGTATTTTCAGAAGTAAGCTAAGGTAGTGGAGAAAGGTTATTTTGCCAACAGGGGTAACTGCAAGTAGAGGTATGCAAATAAACAATAGAGGGCTGTAATTTATGGGAGAAAGCTTACAAAGATACCAAGGTATTGGGAGCAAATAATGAGACAGTGAAAGGTAATAGCGTGGAATGAGGCCAAGATGAAGCTTCACTGCTGGTTACAGACTGCCTTCCCTATCAGGGATTGATATGAGAGTATAGGCAAAGAGAAAGGGATAGGGGAGTCCTAAGTGAAAGAGCTCCTTTTAGTTGAATCTAGAATAGATGCTGCTATTAAAAGGGGATAATCAGTAGGATACATACGATATTGCATGATAGCTATAAGAATCAATCAGTTGAAGTTAGAAAAGGATAGTTGGGAAGAGAGTAAACAAAATATAATATAATAATGGGGAAGAAAGGCTGGAAAAGTAATTTACAAGGAAAGAGTGGGAGGACATATATATGGCTCCTAAATATGCAACAGGGCCAAGAATGTTTAGGATTTTTGCTTGGAGATGTTTGCATAGGTATTTTTATACCTCAAGCAGATTTGAAATATTTTTTCTGAAGTAGATTTTAAACTTTGGAAGTGGAATGGAGAAAAAAGTGGTAACTAGAACAATTTGTACGTATAATGAGTTGGCAGATTGTAAAACTTCCCTAAAAGGTACTTTGTCAGAAATATTGGGGGAGTAAAAGGCTGTAACTAAGGAAATGAGTCTTTCCAGCAAGGACACAGGACTTCAATTGCTTAGCTATTAAGGCTGAAACTGAAATGTGACAAATGTCTATCATTATTTTGTAACTTTAATCCTCAATGAAAACCATAACTTTTATGAAAAGGAGACCAAAATTATGTGGAAAAAAATCTCTGTGAAATTGTAAGCATTTGAGATATGGAGTGTATCAGCAACAGTTGTTAAAATATCACATTTGTTAATGAAATGCCAGTATTTTAACAAATATCAATATTGCATTTGCAGTCTTTGCACATGCTCTGAAGTGCTCAGAATGTGGTTGATTCACCATTGCAAGATGTTTGCCAGAAACAAAGAAAAAAAATCTCCAAGGAATGAACTGTGCCTGCAACCCAACAACAAATGTAACTGAAGAAAACAAGGCACAGAAACACGACTGGAAGCATAAAAGGTTGAAAGTTTAATGAGGTAATGCTTTCACACCAAATACTAGTGCTTCTTCAGACCATATAAAAATCTACATCAGCAAACACTTTTAATATATTCACTCTAGTTCAAAACAGCCAACAAACATCAAAGAAGGGAAAAACTTACAGCTTGTATCATTTAATGAGACATCATGCTTTCAGTGCAGGTTTAATAGAAACCCTGTCATTTAGACCCGGGGATTTATCAGCTTGCCATAAAATAATCCAGTTGTTCAGTCTTGACACTCTCATTGTTTGACCCTTGATAACATTCTGAAAAATATGGCCGGGGTGCCTACTGTCCCTGTGCAAAATGGCATTCCTCCTACAAGATTTTCTATATAGTTTAGTCTGGAGGCTCCTAGCTGTGTCAGTGCTAACAAGCACATCCAGGAAATTTATTTCACTAGTAGAGAACTTGTATGTGAATTTTAGAAAAGAGGTAGTGGACTGTACTTCAGTCCCCCCCACACAAAAAACAAGTCATCTACAAATCTCTTGTAGAAGCTGACAAGTGGGTCATATTCATCTAAATTGAACAGGGAGTTGTTCTCCCTCTCAGCCATGACTATGTTGGCGTAGCTATGGGCACAGAGTGTGCCCATAGCTACGGCAACCTTCTGTAGAAACAGATATCCTTCAGAAAGAAATACATTCTTTTCTAACACAATTTTCAGGAACATATAAATAAGATCAATTTTACTTGAGGTATACTCGCTGTGTTTAACAAGGAATTCATGCAAAATAGAAATTTCATAAGAATGAGGGATGGCAATAAATAATGATACAACATCCATTGTTACTAACAAAAAGCCATCTCTCAACTTCCCATTTACACTATATTTATATAAGTCTTCGAGAAGCTGTTTACTGTCTCTCAGGACCTGTTCTTGTCTCTCCAATAGAGGTCTCAGGTTCTTTTCAATAAATATAGAAAAGGGCTCTGTGAGCCAAACACTTTCTGAGACAATAGGTGTAAATGGTGGCTGTAATACATTCTTATATATTTTTGGGAGTCCATGGAAAACTGGAATCAGTGGGAACTCGACAGATAAATAGGTGTACAATTCACTGGTAATAATATGATTGCAATAACAGTCGAACAAAGCAGCATCAACCTCAGGCCATTAGTAATAGGAATAGTGTGCCTATGTCTTTATTTTATACTAGTGATATGACCGGCATAATGAACATTATTAAGTCGAATTGGTCTGTATTGAGCTTAGACAATGATATTTCAAAAGCTGTTGGTCAGAGAACAAATTTTGCTTTTAAGAACAAGAAATCTCTTAAAATGCAGCTTTGTTATAAAAATGCAAAATAAGAAGACAAGAGACTAGGTGGTGGTTGGGCAGGTACTAAACAATGTCTTACATGCAATTTATGTACATTTATAAATATATCAGCATGTTTTATTCATCCAGTCACCCAGTTTGAGTATAAATTTGAACTTAAAGCTAACTGTTGAACAAGGAATTTAATTTATCTGGTGACATGCACAGTATGCCACTGTTTCTATGTAGGAAAAACTAACAGGTCACTGATGGAACGAGGCAGGGAGCATATGTATTGTATTAGGAGTGCTGACACTAAAAATGCAATAGTCAGACACTGAATGCAGAATGAAAATGAACATGGCTTTAGATTTCAAATTGTTGAAACTATTTCTGAAAATATACATGGAGGTGATGTGAAAAATTTCACTGAAAGCAGAGAATTGCATTGGATTATTTTATGGCAAGCTGATAAATACCCAGGTCTAAATGACAGGGTTTCTATTAAACCTGCACTGAAAGCATGATGTCTCTTTAAATGATGCAAGCTGTAGCTAAGTTTTTACCCTTCTTTGATGTTTATTGGCTGTTTTGAACTAGCGTGAATATATTGAAAGTGTTTGCTCATGTAGTTTTTTATATGGTCTGAAGAAGCACTAGTATTTGGTGTGAAAGTGCTTACCTCATTAAACTTTCAACATTTTATGCTTCCAGTCATGTTTTTATGCCTTGTTTTCTTCAGTTACAATTGCAAGATGTTTGTTGCATTTGTACCATGCAGCCTGCTGCTGTTTTAAGTAGAAGACCCCCCCTCCCCCATTTTGTTTTTGGTCTTCAAAGTGAGGACATTTCTTTTTTGCTATGGCTCTGGCTAGTATGGTGTCCTTATTAGGCGTGAGTTGCTATTGCATCTAGTCAGTCCAATTAGCTTAGTGTGGCTCTGTATGCATAGACCTAGATCAAAGAAAGTCAAATCTACAGTTCTGATGGACTTGCTGAACAGTCTAGTAGGATAACATTTTGACTTATTATACCTGGAATCAGTTTGTCAGGTTGCTGAGAAAATTAAGGCTCTGAGCTGTTAATGAGTTGCTTCCTGTAGTCAAAGATACAGGGTCTGATGCCTACTATCACTATTTTCCTACTGAATAAATCTGATCAAGTCACTTAATTAGACAGTGGTCCCGGGTTGTCTTTAAAAAGGCATAGTTTGTTTATTGGGTTTACCTGACTAACATATAGCTTTAAAAATATATGTATATGGCTAAGAACATTTTGTAGTAATTTAAGGTCATGACATATTATTCTGAGAAAGTTACTGAAATATTTAATTTGGTTATATGAAGAAAGTCAAGCTTTACTTATGCATTTATTTCTACGTGTAGTCTTTTTATTTAGTTATGTGTCTTGCCAGCTAGCTACTACATCGTTATTGTGCTCCAGCAAGAAAAGGAACCTACAGTTTTCCACAGCTGAGGCAGCAGCTGCCTCTTGTGGAGGAGTTTAATCACTATGGAGAGGACTGAAGGAATGCCCAGAAGATAGATACAGCAGTGACATCAATTTCATTGTTCCAGGTTGTGGTGGTGAAAACTGAATCATCAGATGTAGTTCTGAATTATGTTTTAGTCTCTGTCCCCATCCTTCCCCAGTAGGAATTAGACTCTGTAGACTTCCTGAATTCCACGTTTTGCTTACAGATGTATTTTTACCAACAAGTGGTATTCTTAGTCTTTACTGGATGGATTTGGCTACGTCATTCTTAATCATGGGAAAAGTACAAATTTGTCAGTTCTCCGGTTGATTACCAGCTGTACCGATGCATTAAAAATAGTGTAAAACACTAAAAATTAGGGCAAAGACAAGTTACATGATTCATAATCAAAAATCACTGATAGGTGAGGCAAAAAGCTTCAACAAAAAATAATAATGTCACCATCTGAGGTCAATGCCAATGCATCATTTGTGCAAACAGAAAAGAAGAGCATGTAGCTGAAACAGAACATTGCAAAAAATATAGCGTGTTTCTTTGGCCAGCCACTCGGCACTTTCATATTTGAGGGACATGCCCGCTGAAAACATAATTGATTTGTCAACAAATTGTCACTTTAAAGAATTATTCATATTAGAAGTGAATAAATAATGAGCAAAGAGGTTCAGATGACTATGTCCAGACTTTTATTACTGAGCCAGAGAAACATTTTTCTGACATTAGGTGCTGTTCCTGAACTATGAAAAACAGCAAACACTATGTACTTTACTTAAACAAGAACTTGAAAACAATGTTAAATCCTTTTGGCTAATCGTAATTCAATCTTCATTATCCAAAAATTCTAGAGGAAACTGTGTCCTTATAGATTAAAAAATACATTGGTTTATATGGATTGTTCTGTAATGGTCAGTATGGATTTAGAAAGGATGATGACCATTCCACTGCTTGGTTATCTTTAAGTTACTGCATACTAAGGGCAATGTACAATGGTGACATGATAAAGGTTATTTCTGTAACTTCTCAAAGGCATTAGGTTTAGTACAACATGGCAACCTACTTTTGAAGCTGCTACTGTATGGCCTTAGCCAAACTGAATCATGGTTCACAAGTTACATGCACATCAAATAATTTAGGGCTATACTACACAGATTCTAACCCTTACTACAACCTGCGAGGAAAGGCATTCTGCATGGGTAAGTTCTCTAGTCTCTTATTTTTTTTTCATTCTGTTTGTAATATCTCCTAGTATATGCTGTATAAGCACCAGGAATAATCTTTGTACAGATGACATGGTGACACGATCTTATGGGGTTCCATGAAGAAACACGATTACTACAAAGACTTTTCAAATCGCTATGGCTATTAAATTTAACAAAACTATTGCAGAGGTGAAAAATATTATTAGGAACAACTGATCTATTTTAAAAACAGATGCACAAGCATTTGACACAGTGGGAGAAACTCCATTTTTTTATTTATAAGGTGGAAAATAATATTAAGAGCATTTTGGAAAGAGGTATAGAAAACTGACTCCCAGGAACTACTAAATGTGGATGGTGTAGACTTTATCTCTACATTAATGAAAATATCTTCCTTTTTTTTTCGACATTTTTTGTGGAACACAGATTACCTTTCAGAAAGGAAATTGTGATTCCAAGGGGTTAGTGTATTCAGCAACTTGTGACCAATGTCAGGCTTACTACATAGGGAAGACGGAAAGATGAACAGCCAAAAGGATCAATGAACACTTGTACAACTTGAAAAAGTGAGGCAAATGCACTGTTTAAACATTCCCAAAGAGGCAAATGCACTGTTTAAACATTCCCAAATTTGTACTGGGTTTACTAAATTTAAATTTGTCATCCTAGAAATCATCCAACCACATGTGAGAGGGGGACACTGGAAAAACAAACTGGTGTATAGACAATTATTTTGGAAAATAAAATTAGATGCCACAGTTAGACCAGGATTGAATGACCATGTCTTCATAAAACCAGTTTTCAAGATGAGAGGAGCAAAATTATGATCTAAGGTGATATGTAATATACACAAACACTGATATTATTTATCAGTTCAATTACTGTGAAATATTTTTTAACAATATTTTTATAGTACATTTTTTTAACTATGTAACAAGATTGTAACATCCACTTTCTGTTTCATGGCTGTCTCATGTTTTTTTAAAAATATATTTTATTAGCATCTTAATTTATAAACAGAAGCCTCTTATCTCATAAGATTTTTAAAAATATTATTTTAAAGGAGTCGGTTTATTATTACATTTGTTCTGCCCTGGTCTTGTAGGTTATTTAATTTTTCTTGGACTCCCAGCTAGGACACACCACCTCGCTCCCCCCTACTGGGCTGCCTACGCGTTAGTGCTGCTGCTTCACTCACCCCTTGTACTCCCCCGTGAAGGTCCCGCTCTACCTCCTGAAATTACAGACTACTTCCTGCAAAGGCTCAGTTGGCTTACCTGGACCTCCCTACACTCTAGTCTGGCTCACCTGAAACAGAACCTCTGCGTGGAATCCCTATACCTTTTTCAGTAAATTACTCCCTCGTGAAGGTCCCGCTCTACCTCCTGAAATTACGGACTACTTCCTGCAAAGGCTCAGTTGGCTTACCTGGACCTCCCTACACTCTAGTCTGGCTCACCTGAAACAGAACCTCTGCGTGGAATCCCTATACCTTTTTCAGTAAATTACTCCCTCGTGAAGGTCCCGCTCTACCTCCTGAAATTACGGACTACTTCCTGCAAAGGCTCAGTTGGCTTACCTGGACCTCCCTACACTCTAGTCTGGCTCACCTGAAACAGAACCTCTGCGTGGAATCCCTATACCTTTTTCAGTAAATTACTCCCTCGTGAAGGTCCCGCTCTACCTCCTGAAATTACGGACTACTTCCTGCAAAGGCTCAGTTGGCTTACCTGGACCTCCCTACACTCTAGTCTGGCTCACCTGAAACAGAACCTCTGCGTGGAATCCCTATACCTTTTTCAGTAAATTACTCCCTCTTGAAGGTCCCGCTCTACCTCCTGAAATTACGGACTACTTCCTGCAAAGGCTCAGTTGGCTTACCTGGACCTCCCTACACTCTAGTCTGGCTCACCTGAAACAGAACCTCTGCGTGGAATCCCTATACCTTTTCAGTAAATTACTCCCTCGTGAAGGTCCCGCTCTACCTCCTGAAATTACGGACTACTTCCTGCAAAGGCTCAGTTGGCTTACCTGGACCTCCCTACACTCTAGTCTGGCTCACCTGAAACAGAACCTCTGCATGGAATCCCTATACCTTTTTCAGTAAATTACTCCCTCTTGAAGGTCCCGCTCTACCTCCTGAAATTACGGACTACTTCCTGCAAAGGCTCAGTTGGCTTACCTGGACCTCCCTACACTCTAGTCTGGCTCAACTGAAACAGAACCTCTGTGTGGAATCCCTATACCTTTTTCAGTAAATTACTCCCTCGTGAAGGTCCCGCTCTACCTCCTGAAATTATGGACTACTTCCTGCAAAGGCTCAGTTGGCTTACCTGGACCTCCCTACACTCTAGTCTGGCTCACCTGAAACAGAACCTCTGCGTGGAATCCCTATACCTTTTTCAGTAAATTACTCCCTCGTGAAGGTCCCGCTCTACCTCCTGAAATTACGGACTACTTCCTGCAAATGCTCAGTTGGCTTACCTGGACCTCCCTACACTCTAGTCTGGCTCACCTGAAGCAGAACCTCTGCGTGGAATCCCTATACCTTTTTCAGTAAATGCATGTAGCCTATTACCCAATCTCAAATATCTGAACTTCCATATTTGTTAACCAGTTCCTCAGTGTGTGTGACTCAGCAGCCTACCGCAGACCACAACAACCTCCCTCTCACTGGTACTCAGTGAGCCCTGGCCTCCCATCCTTTTCTGTACCCCTTTGAAGCCCCCCTTTTGTTTTTTTTTCTCTGCTTAAAACTTATTTATTTTACTTTTACCTTAGAGTATTTGCTCTATCTCTCTCCCCATCCCTCTCTGCCTGCCATTTCTCCTTTATCCACTAGGTGGCATCATATCTCCACCTTTCAGTCTACTCCTACTCTATAAATTCTTTTTATTTCCAACTTTGCCTCTACATCCCTCAAAGCCAAACCTCCCCTAATCTTTCTCCACTTTCCATATACTATATTTTCCTCGAGTGTTGCTCAAGCTCTTCCACTTTCCACCCAGTCTAATATTCTTTCTACCTACTTACCTCTGCTCCCACCTGCAGTGGCTGATACTTTTTCAGCTGAACTCCTCTGCCCTGTTGCTCTATCCCTCTCTCCCCATCCTTCTCTGCCTGCCATTTCTCCTTTATCCACTAGGTGGCACCATCTCTCCACCTTTCAGCCTGCTCCTACTCTATAAATTCTTTTTATTTCCAACTTTGCCTCTACATCCCTCAAAGCCAAACCTCCCCTAATCTTTCTCCACTTTCCATACACTATATTTTCCTTGAGTGTTGCTCAAGCTCTTCCACTTTCCACCCAGTCTAACCTTATTTTTACCTACCTACCTCTGCTCCCACCTGCAGTGGCTGATACTTTTTCAGCTGAACTCCTCTGCCCTGTTGCTCTATCCCTCTCTCCCCATCCTTCTCTGCCTGCCATTTCTCCTTTATCCACTAGGTGGCACCATCTCTCCACCTTTCAGCCTGCTCCTACTCTATAAATTCTTTTTATTTCCAACTTTGCCTCTACATCCCTCAAAGCCAAACCTCCCCTAATCTTTCTCCACTTTCCATACACTATATTTTCCTTGAGTGTTGCTCAAGCTCTTCCACTTTCCACCCAGTCTAATGTTCTTTCTACCTACTTACCTCTGCTCCCACCTGCAGTGGCTGATACTTTTTCAGCTGAACTCCTCTGCCCTGTTGCTCTATCCCGCTCCGTTCGCCCTGTGGGCTCACTCTGCTCCCCTCCCTGCCCTCATTTCCCACACGCCCTGTAGTCCTAGATTTATTTCCATCACATACTCCCTCCCACTTACATCCCCAATCACCCCACAAGACTACTCCTCCCACTTTTTTCTAGAACTACCTCCCCTTCCATCTACCAAACCTCTTTTAACAAATCTCCTCCCTACCCACCAGTTCATACACAAATCTCTCTAACCTACAAACTCCTTTGCTCCTCTAATCAAATTACTCTCTATAATGCTCTCTTTTCCCTCTATACTTCCCACCCCTACACTAGTCCTGTGCCTCCTTCTTCTCCCTCTGTACCATACCACCTCATATACTAACCTTTACCTCACCCCTCCACATCAACCTCCACCTCCCTTCCCTACAAATAATTTCCACAATACCTCGGCCTCTTTAACTCCCTTTCACCCCACCTTTCTCTCAACATTAAAACTATTCCAAATCCCCACCAAATTTCACAGACCCAAACCAACCCCCTACCATCCATTCCTAACCAAACACCAACTGCTCTCTCCTACCCAGCATGGCTTCCGCCCTGGACATAATACCAACACAGCCCTTATCTCCTTCCTACACTCTGTCAATTTAGCTCGAGACTCTTGGAATCTAGTTTCACCAGTCGCTTTCAATACCATCTCCCACTCCCATCTACTAAACCATCTCTCTAACCTTAACATCTCCCCAAAAACTATAACCTGGTTCTCCAGCTACCTTTCAGACAGGTCCCAAACTGTAAAATGGGGCCAAGCCTCCTCCAGCTTCCTTCCTACCCCACAGCAGTTCCCCAAAGGTCCATACTTGGCCCTCTGCTATTCAACATCTTTGTAAATGACTTCCACAAAGCTATTCCCAATACCAAAATTGTCCAATATGCAGATGACTCTACTTTGATCTGCTATGCCCCTAACCTTACAGAACTCAAATCTCTAACCCAAACTGCCTTCTCAACCACTGAAAAATGGATGCACCAAAACCACCTCTCACTAAATGCTAACAAAACTAAGATTCTCCTATTCACTCACTCTAAATCCACCCCCTCTGTCAAAAACTCATTTCAAATTACAAGCCTTAACAACTCCATCATTGACATCGTTCCCTCTGCAAAACTCCTAGGGGTCACCATTGATTAACACTTAAAATTCAATACCCACATCCAACTTAACATTAAAAAAACCCACATAAAACTTAGCCTACTATACAGAAATAATCAATTTCTCTCCCCCTCTACTAGACATACCTTGGCCACTACCTATCTCCTCCCATCTCTTCTATATAGTGCTCCTCTACTTACAAATCTATCATCCACCCTAACCAGCAAACTGGAAATATGCTACAATAAATCTCCAAATTCACCACCAAGTCAAATTCCCTCTCTTATCACTGCACCTCCCTTCAAACTTTAAATTGGCTTGAACTCCCTAATCAACTATACTACCTCCAAATTGTCTCAGCCCACAAACTTATATTCCAACCTAGCAGCTGCCCTGCACTATCAAATATTCTTCAATCTTATACCCCCTGCCCCAGACCCCTCAGATCTTCCCACCAACATCTTATTTCCATCCACAAACCTAAGCGCCCAGCTGGTCAGCTTCTAATCTCCTTTACCCTAGCTAAAAATGGAATGCCCTGCCTGCTACACTAACGATCTGTGACAACCTACACTCCTTCAAAACTCAACTCCACTGCTACCTGCAAACTCAAAGAAAATGTAACTGTACTCTTCATTCTATACCTCCTAAGCTCCCCTCCTCCTTCTCTCCTGGCTAAACTTCATACCCCTCTTTTCTGCCACTTACTCACACATTGTTATTATAACTAACAAACCTTTTTCTTTTTTCAACCTATGTTCTATGCCTTTCACCCTCCAGGACAATTCCTCTTGAAAATCCTAATAGCTTGTTTTTTAAATGAATTCATACATGTTTTTCTAACTGTTTTGTGGAATTCCCACCTATTTTTGATTGTAATAATAGTTCAGTGTATTTTTACTCTTATCTTTCATTATGTGATTTACCATTGTACTGTGGAGCTTTTCTCCCCGGGCCTCCACTGAAAACGGGCTCTCGAGCCCAGTGGACCTCCCCGGTCACCAAACTGAAATAAATAAATAAATAAATAATAATAAATAAATGTTCTACTATTCCTTTAAAACTGTGATAGCTTTAACCACTCAAGCAATGGTTAAAAAGTACTGGAAATTTAAACCTAAGGAGAAGTAATTTTTTGTGTTATGGGGAAGTCCCTAGGTTCAGGGATGTTTTATTGTTTTTCATTGGCTAAAAGTTGGACTTTACAATTTTGACTGACCAATTCATTATTGGAATGAACAGACTGTTTTTTTAGCTGTGCTGCTCCTGGACTACATGGACTGTTTTGATGTTTTTTTCTCCACAATAAACTTTTCTCCTGTGGTTTAAATGCATGCATGCCTTGGAAAGTATTACTGCTTAGATGAACTGTTCATATTCTGATGTTCTTCACTAGCAATGTTAATGCAGTTACAGAAGTGATAAAAAATATTGGCCAGTTTTAGTTAATAATCCAGATATAAAGGATATAGTAGGGGAAAAACATATTTTTATTTTAAAAATAAAAATCTCTTAAATGACTATTGTGCTATGCAAGGAGTAGAACACATAGTTTACCTCTAGAAAGCACTTTTTTGACAGTTCCATGCCTTAAATGTAATTTTTGTACATATATTGATTCTTCGGGATTTTTTAAGCACCCTGATACTGGGAGACTATTCGCCTTTAGGGGTGAAGCCTACTCTGATTCTTTTAATGTGGTTTATTTAGCCTCTTTTACCCAATGTTTCGCTTTCTTTGTGGGAAGACCAACAGGGAACACATATATATATATATATATATATATATATATATATATATATATATATATATATATAAAACCTTAGGACTGGGATCGCACATAGCTGGTAATGATCTAACACACAGATCTAACACACACTTTTAAGTTTTTAGTTATGGAAAAGATTTGGAGGGGATATCAGGAACTTAACTGAAGTATCTGAAACAAGATAGATTATTAGACTAAGAGTAGATGCGGGCAGGGGTCTGAATGATTAGATTCCATTGAAACCCCTACTCAAAACTAGGTCTTTACATAAATAAGTAACATTTTTGAACATGCCTTATGTATGTTTTTTATATATGATTTTCATATATGCATTTTCAAGCTTTATAGTAAGCATCTATTTGAATTTATTTAGCACTATTATGCATGTTTTCCCTTACAGTTTTTCTCATGCTATTTTGCTATGCTGTTTTTTATGCTATTTTATTATGCTGTGCCTTTAAAGTAAGCTAGTTTTCTTATAGTTATTTTAAGGTTTACTTTGTTGCTAGGATATTGCTATGTTCTTTTATGTGATTAGCTACAACATTATTGGTTTCTCTATTTAAAACAGCAATGTTTGATTTGGTTTTAATGTCTGAAGAAGCAATATTTTTGACTACTGTGAAAGCACTTACGTATTATTAGATTTCCAGATTTTGGGCCAGATTCAGGAAGGCTTACACGGAGTTCAAGAGTAGTGTAAGCCTCCGTGTAAGCCTCCTGATTCAGGAACAGCCCAAATCTCCATGTAAGAGACAGCTAACACGTCTCTTACACGGACTGGGCGTGGAAATGCTCAATACCTCATTTGCAGCTCAAAGATATGCAAATGAGGTATTTGAGCGATCCACAAAGCAGAAACCAGTCCGTGTAACGGACGTGTTAGCTGCAGAAATGTACTCAGCTGACAACTGAGTACATTTCTGCAAAATTAAAAACAGAGCTATGTCAGCTCCAAATAAAGGGTGCATATGTTTCATTAAGCATGCCAATGGCCAAATATGTGGCCATTGGCATGAAAAAGTGTTGCAAAAATAAGTTATATAACTTTTTTTTTTCCACGGGATTTTTGTGTTTAACTGCAGCGCACACCCGCGCAAACGGGGTGCGCTACCTACAACTGAAAACTGAAGCTTATAAGCCCACAATTGTGGGATTTATGTATTACATTGAATGTCAATGGAGGGACTTGCAGACCAAAAACAATATGGCCTCCGTTTAGTGGTTGTCAAGGGGGGGAAGCTCCGTGTAAGACATGTAACTAGTCATTACTAGGCAATCCTATGTAAATGAGGGTTACAATACTGAATCACACTGTCACATAGGTAATGAGCACTGTCTGAGTAGTGTAAGAGTTAGAGACGGGGGAGGAACAGAGTAAGAGGTAGGTGACATCATGGGGGCATGATAGCAATAAATGTACCAGATTGGAGGGCAATGTAAGGTAACAGATGACAGACAGACATCAGGGAGGGAGGTGTGTCCCAACAGAACACTAGGAAAGTCAAGAAATTGAGGGTATACGCTATCCCTACACTCAAAGTTTCTTGATATACATGCATGCGCACGCGTGGCGCGTGTAAGGCAGGTTCAACATGTGGGAGCGTGTTGCAAACCGTTTACAACGGTTTGCGCGGGCGTGCACGTGTGTAAGGCAGTGTGCGACCGTTTTAGCATGAATCAGCCTAGCTAACACCGTGTAAGGATGTGTGCGCGCGTGTAACACCGTGTAAGGATGTGTGCGCGTGTTTAAGTGACTGTGAGCGTGTTTAAGCTGGTGTGCACATTGCTCCCCCTCAGGAAACAGAAAGGAAACAGGAAACAACTAAAATCCAGGGAAACTGCCAGAAGATACTACTGGAGTTAATTGGTGGAAACAATTAGAAGCAGGCAATTACACAGGCAGACTAGAAGCCCAACCCAGCACTTAAAACACTGCAAAGAGCAGTGCAGGCTGTTTCTCACAACAGATACTGCCAGAAACTAAGCTATCAGAATTGAAAACTGAAAAAGCTGAACTCAGAGCAGAAATGCTAGGGGCTGCCATAGCTATTATAATCAGGCATAGGCGAATTGCTGAGGGTGGTGACAATGCAGATGCTGACAGACAACCCAGAGTGAGGAGAAGGAGAAGAGTATACAGGCCCAGGGTCACCTACCATGGGTTACATGAGCTGGAGATAGTAGAGCGCTATAGAGTGGACAGAGAGCTCCTGCAGCAGATTGTTGAGCTGTGCAGGCCACGCCTCACACACAGAACCAACAGAGGGGAACCCATCCCAGTGGAAACCAAGGTATGTGTTGGCCTAAGAATACTAGCAACAGGTACCTTCCAGAGACCAACTGGCGATATGATGGGGATATCACAGGCATCAGCCTCCAGGGTACTACACCAGTTCCTGGATGCCATGTCAGCACATGTCGGTGATCATGTATATTTCCCCAATGCCCGTGAGGTATTGGCCAGCAATATCGTCTCTTCCAGCAAATAGCAGAATACCCTGAGGTACTGGGTGCTATAGACTGCACGCACATACGCATCAAAGCACCAGCAGGAGAGCGGGGTAGAGCCTACATTAACCACAAGGGATACCCCTCCATCAACTGCCAGGTCGTGTGTGATGCCCAGGGCATAATAATGAATGTGTGTGCTGGCTGCCCTGGGAGCTACCACGATTCCCATATCTGGCATCTGACGCAGCTGTACCAATCATTTGCCAATGGGGACTTCCCACACGGACACCTAGTGGGGGATGCAGGTTATGCACTTGAGCCGTGGCTGATGACACCCATCAGAAATGCACACACACCTGAACAGGAACGCCATAATGAGGCACACGCACAAACACGTAATATCATAGAGCGTGTGTTTGGGCTGCTCAAGTCACGGTTCCGGTGTCTGGACACATCTGGTGGAGCCTTGCAGTTCACACCAACTACATGTACCCAAATGATCATGATATGTGCTATGCTACATAATATGATCCTGGAAACAGCTGCAGCAGGACCAGCACAGGGCTGGGCCAAACATCCCCACCATTGCCAAGGCCACCACAGGCAGGGGTGACTCGGAGGAGGAACAACCTGACCTTGTCCCAGTAGGCAGAAGGAGGCGTGCCCAGTATGCCCTGGCCTTGGCAAAGAGGCAACGCGATAGCACATACGCTTGGTCAGTAGGAACACTGGGACTGATACCGCTCTGTCTCACTCATACAGTAACAGGGATGCCTAACATGACACAACCTGCTGCCAAACATGTACAGGGAGTGTAGTATGTGTATCCGACAGAGGTGGCCCTGCAGCACCACCTGAGGCATGAATGCCATGTGTTAAGTAATGTAATATCATGTACCACATGCACACCTGAGGACCCCAACTAACATCCACCCTCAAGAATCATAAACCACAAAACACAAACCCACCTCATGGGTACCACAAGGGATAGGAACCTAGATGTAATGCTACCCAATGCCAGAAGTATAAACATCAAGATGTGTGCAGTGTAAACACACACAGTATAGAGAATGTAGATATCAGTGCTGTAATAGAAAACAGGGTCAAAGCCCACATCAGCACCCTGACACTACCAGGTCACACGTCATACAGTGATGTACATGTGCAAAAACATGGAACAAGATACAAAATGAGGGTGACTAGCAATAAATAGCATGGATAACCACACACCCATGTTTGTACCACAACAAGAAGCAACATGGAATAGCCATGGTCAAAACCAATGGCTAAAACTCACTACTACTATATAGCTTGCTGCAGACCACTGTCCTAATAGCAGGAACTGCCCCAGGCCTATGTGCATAGGTTCATAGGTTCATACTAGGCTATCTGCCCTAGGGCATTAATAAGCCTAGCCCAGAGTTCTGTGGCTTCTGCCACCCCTTCAAGTTGATGGATAATATGCCCATTATTTTGCTGTGCCTCTGTCAAGCAGTGATACTGAGGTTATCCCTGGGGTATACCTGCAATCTCCCATCCATTGGTCAAGATCTCACTTGAACGAAGCCAGTGAGGTGCTCAGCCTCACATGTACCAGGATGTTGTTCCACAGCATAGGGACTCTCTGGGTGATGAATCTGTCCCTCCAGCACATCCTATTAATATCTGTGTTGAGGTTTAGATCTCCTGCCCTTGTAGTTCTGATGGATGTAGAGGTCTTGAGGTGAAGCATGTTCAATAATTCTGGGTTGGACATAGCCTTGTATGTCAGGCACAGGTCACCTCTGAGCAGACGGTAAGTGACTGAATACAGCTGGAATCCCTTCAGTCGGGCAGCATAAGAAATATGTTTGAGACCCTTTCACCTCCTGTTGAGGAATTTGTGGGCCCATCCAATTGCCGCAGGTGTTGGGTCAGATACATTCTGAATGGGGCATTGTATGCAATCATTGGTCTGATGAGTGATGAGTACAGGGAACAATGACCTCCCTTGATCTAGATGTGAATCCCTGCATGATGAGGTGGCCAATGTAGAAGGCCTTCCAAACTACCCTGGCAATGTGAGTGTCAAACAAAAGGTTACTGTCAACCTGGGTGCCCAGGTCCCTGATAACCTCCTCTGTGCTTAGAGGATTGCCACCTAGATGGGAAGTAGTGGTAACCTTGTTCTTCCTGAAGGGTATGGCTATGCATTGTTTAGTGTTTAATGTACGGTCATGGCTGTGGCACCAGTTATCCATGTCTATGAGACCCTTCTGAAGGATGTCTGTGTCAGATGGGTTTCCAACTATGCTTCCCAGTTTGCAGTCATCGTCAAACTTTGTCAGCCATAATCCTCCTGTGTTTGCTCGTACTTCTGAAAAGTAGATGCTGAACAAATGTGGGCCCAGGACTGAGCCCTGTGGGACACCACCTGTGACAGCTCTGGAGTGTGACATGGCACCAGCAACTTTGACCCTGTGTGTTCCGTCACTTAGCTAGTTTGCAACCCATGCTGTGATGTATGGGTTCACAATTAAGCTGGTGATGTTTTCAATGATACCTGAGTGGGGTATTGTGTCGAAAGCCTTTGCCAGGTCAAGGTAGGCTGTGTGGACTGCCTTGCCCACGTCAATGGCCTGGGTGACTGTTTTGAAAAAGTCAACCAAGTTTAAAAGGCATGATCTGCCCTTGACAAAGCCAAACTGGATTGTATCCAATGTCTGCAAGTCCCCTATGTCTTCATTTATAATTCCCATTATGATCCTCTCCATAGCTTAGCAGAACAGGCTTGTCAAGCTGATGGGATGGTAGTTTCCGGGGTTGGTGGAGGCACCTCCTTTGTGAAGTGGGTCCACCATTGCCGTATGCCACTCCTTGGGCACATATCCTGAGGTGAGGCTAAGATTAAACAGCTGCCCTAACTGCGGGTGTAATTACTCATTGAGTTCATGGAGCACACAACTGGGGACACCATCTGGTCCCATGGATAAAGTGTTTTCTGCCTTGGATAGAGCAGTTCCCACCCCAGCATTGGAGATGTTTGGGGGGCTACAATCCTCTGGTGTAGATACCCCTCCAGTTGGGGGGAGGGGGGGAGGAATCTGCAATGAACCTGTCAGCCAGTATGTTGGCAATGTCTGTAGGTGCAGTGATATCTACATCATTCGAACTAATTCTGAGCATATCTGGGAGTTCCCTCCCAGGTTTCAAACATAGGCAAAAAGGCCTCATGATTGTCCCTTGAGTCCTGAGTGGGTTTACTCTCAAAACTTGCCTTGGATGATTGTATGGGGGAACCCAGTGTTTTACCCACAATGAGCAGGGGTGTCTTCCCTCCTACGGATTATGCTCTATCTTGTAGTAGCTCCTTCCTTGTGTTGTAGAGCTTGTTTATGGCTAGGGTCCACCAGACTGGATGCTTGCCTGTGGTACAAAGAGTCTTTGTTTTGTTTGGGATTGCCTGATCCATGCAGTCCTGGAGGTGCTGGTAGAAGGCATTTGTAAGTGATACAGTGGCTTGGGTAATGGTGTCCGCTGGCTTGGGGCCTTGAAAGAGACCACACCAGTCCTTAGAAATGTGAAGTCAGCATTTGAGAAGGTCTTCACTGTTTGTTTTTCCATCTGGGGTGTGGGTGGGATGTGGACTCCCACTGAGAGTAGTCCATGATCTGATCTCACCAATGATGGGTATACTGCTGGTGTTGAACAGTGTGACCCCATGTTCGTGATGATGAGTTCTAGTATGTTGCCTCCACTTGAGGGGATTGGGACCAGTTGTTCCATGGCATTTCAGTGTATGAACTCATGGAACCTTTGTGTTAGAGTGTTGTGGCATGATTAGTGATCCCAGTCTATATGTGGATAGTTGGAATCACCCAGTAGGATGGTGTTTGGAGATACATTTATCCCCTTCAGTGTTTGCAGGATAGCTGTGTGAGGTACCTGAGTTTGAGAGGGTGGCATGTAACATGCTACAAACTGCAGAGCAGTCTTGCCTATGGTCACTGGCACCTGGATGGTCTCCGATGCATCGTGTGTTGCCACCAACAATGAGGTGAGGGTGTCCTTGATGAATATGGACACCCACCATCCTTCTTGGTGTTGTCCGGATGCTGGTGCCGGAATGCATGATATGAGGTAACACCCGATAGTGCTGGGGTGCTGTCAGAAGCTGTGAACCAGGTTTCAGGCACAGCACAGACATCAATGTGCTACATACTGAGAAGGGCATAGAGTGTGTGCAGCCTGAGGTTGAGACCTCTGGCATTGAGCAGCAGTACCCTTAGTGTCCTTCCTTTACTGTGTTCTAGGGTGGTAGGTGTAGTATCTGAATCTTGCATAAAAAAGGCACAATGGGGGTGGCAAGAGCATCATCTGAAATCCGGAAGCCCAGGGGTGACAGATGCAAGCTGTCCCTTGCAAACCACCGTGGCCTGTCCAGCATGTCATCCCAGGCAGACAGACATTGGACCCCCTTTGAATGACACCATAGTCTAAGCAAAATAATACAGCTGATCATCTTGTCTCTGTTTATGTGGCATCATACTTGGTGAAGGTAGGATACTGCTGAAGGTCAGGGTCATACCTGCCTGGCCTACATAATCAGAGGGATCCTCTATGTCTCTTTCCATGTAGTCCAGGGAGGTACATCTCAGGTCGTTCACACCAGCATGGATAATGACTGGGTCAGACCTGTACTTGCAGTTGAGTGACCTGAGTGCTTGCATTATGTGGTGGATTCCAGTGCCCAATAGGCAGCTTACTGTGACCTCCTCCGTACCCGATCTGGTGAGCGGGACGTCAGTGTGTCTGACTATGGAGTAACCATAGACAAGTGTGTCTGGCATTGTTTTTGGCCTTAAGGGCTGTGACTGTTTGGCACACCGACTCTGTGGTCAATGTGTTGCATGTGCTGTGCCCTGTGGAGGCAGTTGTGTGAGTGTCTGCTGTGGTGGCCACTGCCATTCCGGTAGAATCCTGATCAGAGCCTCCGAGAGTGTCTCTGTGTGTCTATGTGTATGATCTTAAGTTGTGATAGTGCCATGTGAGACTGGATTTGTGATGTGTGTGTGGTTACCTTCACCTTCTCTCTGGTCTTGCTAGTCCTATGTTGAGAGAGCTCAGCCTCCACTTTGGCTATATAGTTGCATCTCTCACATGTATGTGTGTTTTATGGCAGAAGGAGAGGGTTGTCAGTGTACATGAGGCAAGTGTAACATTGCCTCAATATTCCCAGGTTCACCAGCTGAGCAGGAGAGGACACTAGCAACTGATCTCTAGACATGCTAGAAGGAATAGACAAAACAATGTTGGAATACAGGGAGATATCAAGCCCCCAAACCACATCATACTGTTTGATTGACAATAGCTACACATACACCGGTGTTTCATAGTGTCATAGTCTACTACTAGCCTATCTGCCCTAGTGCATGTATAAGCCTAGCCATAGTGATGTGGCTATTGCCACCCCTTATACTGGTAATAAGTGTACAGAATAGATTCTGATGATTGTGCCTCTGACTTAGTAGTGACACAGTATGACCCCTTACGTAATTGAATAACATGACTGTGCCTCTGTCTAGTCTGTGCCTCCGTCTCAAATGCAGTTGTCCAGATGTCTCCTGAAGAGAGTCAGTGAGGGACTCTGTCAAACATGGACTGGGATACTCTGCTAGAGTGTGAGATGCCTCTGAGTTATGACTCTGTCCCTCCAGCATGTCCTATACATGTATGTGCTGAGGTTCAAATCCTCAGCTCTCATGGCTCTGGTGGATTTGGATTGCTTGCAGTGGAGCATGTCCACCAAATCCTGATTGGACATGGTCTTGTATGTCAGGCATAGGACACCTGTACGTATGCGGTATGACACTGAACAAAGCTGGATTTCCTCTATTCTGGAAGCATCTGACATGTGTTGAAGAACCCTGATCTTCATGGTAGGTACCTTTGGGGTGTCTCCAGCTGTTGCAATTGCTGGGTGAGGTACATACCATATGGGGCTTCGTATTCAATCATGGGCCTGATAAGGGAGAAGGATAGTGGAACAATGACCTCCTATGATCTTGATGGAAAACCCTCCATGATAAGGTGGGCAAGATAGAAAGTCTTCCTAACCACTTTGGCAACACGGGTGTCAAAAGAGATGTCACTATCTACATGTGTCCCCAGGTGTCTGATTTGTTGTCTGTGCTCAGTGGGTTGCTGTCTATGTATTGATCTGTGGGTACTTTGTTCCTCCCAAAGGGGATGAATACACATCAGTTGCATTCAGTTTCAGGCCATGTGTCTGGCACCAGCTATCCGCCTTTGTGACGGCATTCTGTAGTATTTGTGTGCCGGCTGATGTATTCACTATGGTGCCTAGGTTGCAGTCATCTGCAAACTTTGTCAGCCACAACCCCTATGTTTGCTTTCACATCTGAAAAGTAAATACCAATTAAGAGGGGTCCCAGGACACATCCTTGTGGGACACCACCTGTGACTGGCTTCGAATCTGACAAGGCACCTGCAATGTTGACTTTATGGGTTCTGTTTCTTAGCCATTTTGCAACCTATCCTGCGACATATGCCGTTATATGTCAGCTGTTGAGCTTGGCTATGATGCCTGAGTGTGGTATTGTGTCACAGGCCTTAGCCAAGTGCAGGTAGGCTGTGTGGACTGCGTAGCCCTCATCGATGGCCCTACTGACAGTTTCATAGTAGTCAACTAGGTGCAAAAGGCAGGATCTGCCCTGTACAAAGCTGAACTAGGTGGGAACAAGGGTCCGTAGGTCAGTAATGTGTCTGTGTAAGAGCTCCATAATGACTCTCGCCATATCTTTGCAGACAAGGCTGGTTAAGCTTGTGTGGTGGTAGGTGCCATGGGCTGTGGAGGCATCTCCTCTGTGGAGTGGGACCACTGTTGGCGGACGCCACTGTTCAGGTACATATCCTGTAGCAAGACTAAGGTTAAATAGCAGTTGTATCAACGGGTCCAGCCCCTTCTGGAGTTCACATAGCATGCAACTGGAGATACCAGCAGGTCCCATGGATGCTGTGTACTTGTCTTTGCTGAGTGTGGCTCTCACATGGACATCCAAGATGACAGTGAGGTTACATACAGCAGTGATAACTATCTTCTTTTGGGGGTGAGGGAGGGGGTAAATCGCACTGAAGCTGTCCACTGGAATGTTGCCAATATCTGTCAGGTCACTGGAATATATGTTGTTGTGTACCAACTCTGAGCATATCCGAGGGTTCACAACCAGGTGTCTGACATAACTGAAGAAATCAGTGTGGTTACCTTCATTGTCTTTGGTGATTTATGTCCCCAAGTTGACCTTGCATGTCTTTATGAGATAATGTAGCTTTCTACTAGTGCTGATCACAGCTGTCTTCCCTTTTGGAGATGTAGCTCTGTCTTGCATTAGTAACCGTCATCTGTCATACAGTCTGTTTATGGCTGGGGTCCAACAGACAGGACACTTTCCCTTTGCGGAGACGGTCCTGTTTTTATTTGTGATTGCATGGTCCATGCTGTCTGACATCTAGCTAAGGGAGGTCATTGTGGTTCTGCAGTTATCTTTCATCAGCATTAGAAATTACCACAACAACCCCTGTGGGTGTACCTCATGCAGACACATCCAGCACCTGTAAAGTCCACAACAGTACCTCACCAGGAGTATGACAGAGCTGGAACACATGTAATGTGTAGTCTGATTACACAGAGTGCAGCTCCACACACTGCCATGCTGTCCACCCAGATGCAAGCTGTGCCTGATGTAGAAAGCCATGTCCAAGCTGGAATCAATGCACATGCTGCACCTTGTACAATCTGAATGGCAGGGAGCTATGCACATGAGGGACCTGAACCCCAGCACTGACATATATAGGACAGGCTGTACTGCATTATCCAAAACACAGAAGCCACCCCACACATGAGTAAACTACCAGTACAGGTTGTCCAGAGACACTCGTTGAGTCCCTCAACAGGAATCCTAATGAGTGCATGGGAGATGGGAGGTTTACCCTGGGTATCAATGTTATGTCACAGGTAGACAGAGGCACAGTATACTAAACAAGACATATGTCATGGCAAACATCACTTACAATGTGTTGATGGACAAACACACTCTCCGACTAGCATTAGAAATGGCCTAGGGCACATCGGTAGTGTTCGCCAATGTACACCCATGTTGTGGAATACACTACCGATGTTGGATGAGGCTGTTGTAAGTAGTTCACATCTGAACATAATGCAACATGGTCAGATAGGTTCATAGGTACATAGGTTTATACTAGGCTATCTTCCTAAGGCAGGTATAAGCCTAGCACAGAGTTCATTGGCATACACCACCCCTTATATGGAAACAGTACTGTGCCCATTATTGTGTCATGCCTCTCTCCAGCAGTGACACCGTGACGATTCCCGGGTTAAACGTATGACCTTCCATCCACAGGTCAAGATACCTCTTGAACACAGCCAGCAAGGTGCTCTGCCTCACATGGACCGGGATTGTATTACACAGCATAGGGAGTCTCTGGGTGATAACTTCATCCCTCCAACATGTCCAACATACAACCCTGCTAAGGTGTAAGTCACCTGCACTAGTGGTTCAGGTGGATCTGCTGATTCTGAGGTGGAGCATGTCCATTAATCCCTGTTTGGACATGGCCTCGCATGTCAGGCACATGTCACCTCTAAGCAGACAGTATGTGAGTGAATAGAGTGGGAGTGTCTTCAATCTGGCAGCATATGACAGCTGTTGGGGTTCCTTGATCCTTTAGGTGGGGACATTCAGGGTGTCTGCAATTGCTGCAGATGTTGGGTGACATACAGCCAGAATAGGGCATTTGACTCGATCACCGGTCTGATAAGTGAAGAGTACAGGGGAACAATGACCCACTAGATCTGGATGTGAATCCCATCCTGAGCAGGTGGGCAATGTAGAAGGTCTTTCTAGCCACTTTAGCAATGTGAGTCTCAGAAGAACGGCGACTGTCAACCTGGGTCCCCAGGTCCATGATAACCTCCTCTGTGCTTAGAGGATTGCCACCTATATGGTAGCTTGGGGTCACCTTGCTTTTCCTGAAGGGTATGTCTACACATGTTGTGCACTTTGACTTCAGGCCATGGCCCTGGCACCAGCTATCAGTTACTGTGAGTCCCTTCTGAAGGATATCCGTGTGTGATGCACTGTCCACCATGGTGCCCAGTGTGCAGTCATCTGCAAACATTGTCAGCCAAAGTCCTCCCATGTTGGCCTGTACTTCTGGGAAGTACATGACAAACAATGGGGCCAAGGACTGAGCCCTGTGTGACACCACCTGTGACCAGCCTGGAGTCTAACATAGTGCCAGCAACTCTAACCCTGTGGGTCCCGTCCTTAAGCCAGTTTGCAACCCATCTTGTGACATATGGGTTTACATTTCAGTTGTTAGGGTTTTCCACAATACCTGAGTGGGGTATTGTGTTGAAAGTGTTTGCAAGGCCAAGGTAGGCTGTATGGACTGCCTTTCCCCAACAATGGCCTAAGTGACCAATTTGAAGATGTCAACCCAGTACAAAAGGCATGATCTGCCCCTGACCAAGCCAAAATGGGATGGGTACAATGTCTGCATGTCCCCTATATCTTTGTTTATGAGCTCAATTATGATCCTCTCCATAGATTTGCAGACTACACTTGTTAAGCTTATGGGGCAGTAATTACCAGGGTCTGTAGAGGCACTGCCTTTGTGCAGATGTGCACAACTGGACCCTAACCAGGCTGTTGTGCACACTATGGAAATGTAAAGCGGTGATAGGACTAAAGCCCAGGATACTGACCACCACAGTGAAAGTACTGAAACACTACACTATACAGTGCTACAGTGTTAGGTCAGTATGAACGGATGTTGACAATTGTGTGCAAAGTATCCCATGCAAAACCTGCAGGCACAGTATACTCCCTGTTTTGTTCACACAAAAAGCATTCGGACAGTAACTACACAACATGGCAGACAACACACAACCATAAACTGGAGGTATTTGTTGAAGGTCACACTCATCCACAAATGTGATGGGCTGCAGAGTTCAACATATGTAAAGCCCACACTGGGCATGCTCACACACTTAGATAAATGAGACATCTTTCACACAACATGCCATGGGAAGGCTGAACTGGGCATGCTCACACACTTGGTCCAAATGTTACTCCTAGCAACTGTGAAAACACACCAGAGGATGCTCATTCCCCTTTCTAGACACTGATCATGTAAGCACCCTATAAGTATATCGGAGAAAAGGAATCTCTCAGTAATCCGAATAGCGCACTCCGCTAATGCGTCTGTCTCTAGTGTCATAACATAGTTAGGTAGGGGTTTGAATCCAGCAGGTGGCAAGTGTGTGTGAAGGGGGTAAGTGTGTGTGTATGAAAGAAACATCCCTTTTGGCAACTGGGAAAATACACCACAGGATGATCATTCCACTTTCTAAACTCTGATGATGTCAGCACCCTATAAGTATATCAGGGGAAAGGAAACCTCCCAGTAATCTGAATAGCGCTCTGCTAATGCGTCCGTCTCTAGTGTCATAACATAGTTAGGTAGGGGTTTGAATCCAGCAGGTGGCAAGTGTGTGTGAAGGGGGTAAGTGTGTGTGTATGAAAGAAACATCCCTTTTGGCAACTGGGAAAATACACCACAGGATGATCATTCCACTTTCTAAACTCTGATGATGTCAGCACCCTATAAGTATATCAGGGAAAGGAAACCTCCCAGTAATGCGAATAGCGCTGTGCTAATGCGTCCGTCTCTAGTGTCATAACATAGTTAGGTAGGGGTTTGAATCCAGCAGGTGGCAAGTGTGTGTGAAGAAGGGTAAGTGTGTGTGTATGAAAGAAACATCCCTTTTGGCAACTGGGAAAGCACACCACAGGATGATCATTCCACTTTCTAAACTCTGATGATGTCAGCACCCTATAAGTATATCAGGGGAAAGGGAACCTCCCAGTAATGCGAATAGCGCGCTGCACTAATGCGTCCGTCTCTAGTGTCATAACCTAGTTAGGTAGGGGTTTGAATCCAGCAGGTGGCAAGTGTGTGTGAAGGGGGTAAGTGTGTATGAAAGAAACATCCCTTTTGGCAACTGGGAAAGCACACCACAGGATGATCATTCCACTTTCTAAACTCTGATGATGTCAGCACCCTATAAGTATATCAGGGGAAGGAAGCGATCCCAGTAATGCGAATAGCATGCTGTGCTAATGTGTCCATCTCTAGTGTCATAACCTAGTTAGGTAGGGGTTTGAATCCAGCAGGTGGCAAGTGTGTGTGAAGGGGGGTAATCATCCCTTTTGGCAACTGGGAAAGCAAACCAAGTGTGTGTATGAAAGAAACATCCCTTTTGGCAACTGGGAAAACACACCACAGGATGCACATACCCCTTTCTAAATGATATCACAATTATGTATGGCTTTTGATTACAGACATGCCACGTGTGTTTTGCACACACAGAATGCCCATGTGTGTGGGTTGTCACTCACAATAATGCAAGACATTGATTAAACCAGTTATGGCAATGCACACATGATGTATGTGTGTACCAAATACACATATGTACCTGTGACCTTCAATAGTTACCATGTGTGATGCCTGCCACATGTGAATACATGGTATTTGCACAGAGTAACATTATGACCGTGGTCTTCTGTGCAGGTGCAGCATGTGGGATGTGTACATACAGTGTGAGATGTAGATGCTATCAGCCTAGTAGTGAGGGATGCACACCTGGTCTGGGGCATATAGTCTACATGTTGTTGATGTACAGGAGCTGCATGTTTTCACCTGTTGTGGGAGTGGTAAGACAGTATTCCATAGCAATGCAGTGACTGCATGCTAAGAACCATTCAGCTAGGGTTTTGTAGCTACACAAAGTCATTAGCATTCAGTAATTTGTCAGAATCCCTGGTGAGGGTCTGATGCCAACCAAGGTCAGGGGTCTACCAGCCTGTGTCACTTGCTCAGTGATCCCTTCCATGTTCCCTATCATGTATCCCAGTGAGGGACATCCCACATCAGCTGTGGTGGCATGGACAATGACTGAGTCATATGTGTCCATGCATCTGACTGACTTGTATGTTTGTGTTATGTGGTGAACCATAGTGCCCCATGAGCATATCACTGTGACCTACACCTTTTCCAGCCTGGTGAGCATTGTCTCACTGTACTGGACAATAAAGTACCTAACACAACTGCGGCAGTAGTGTTGTATAGCTGTACAGACTGTGCTTGTTTGACACACAGGATTTGTGTGCTATGTGTTATGCGTGCTGTGTGCAGGCCTAATGTATGCCTGTGTGCCAGCTGCAGAGATGTCTGCCAGTCATGCAGGATGCTATCCTTAGGCGTCACAACTGACCTGTTGTGTTTCCATGCTTGTATTGCTGTCCGTGTAGGTCCACATCAGATTGGTATTGCTGTCACTGTAGTATTTCATGCCACCAGACAGGTTATGCCAGTACTGGGTTCAGAGTGCTTAGTCCACAGTTTGGCCATGTGTTTCCATCTCATACATGTGATGTACATCCATGGGTAGGGGATAGGGTTGACTGTGTACATGTGGCAGCTGTGACATTACTACATGACACACATATTCCACAACTGTACCATAGAGGTGACTGACAACTGACCTTTGCACATGCTACCATAGTATTGAGATTACATTGGTGATTAACAGCACATAGGGACAATGGTGATAAAGATACATAGGTCCATAGGTTCGTACAGGGATGTCTGCCCAGGGCATGTATCCACCTAGCCAGAATGTGTGTGCCTTTCAACATGCATTGTGAATCTGTCTTGCTATGCCCTTTTCCAAGGTTAGTATACTGTGCCTCTGTCTCACAGTGACACATAAGTGATACCCAGGGTAACCCTACAATGTCACATCCTGTCATTAATATCACTCTTGAAGATAGTCACTGAGTCAGTCTGCCTAACCTCTATTGGGATAATATTCGGAATGAAGGGAGCCTCTGAGTTGTGAATGTGCCCTCCAGCATGTCCTGTGTATATCACTCCTGAGGTTCAAGTATTTCCAGTGTGTATCCTGGTGGGATCTGGATATTCTGAGATGCAGCATGGCCATTAACTGAGGGTATGACCTGGCCTTCTATGTCAGGCACAGATTGCCTATGAAGAGGCAGTATGTCACTGAGTAGAGCTGCTGTTACTTTAACCAGTCAGTATGTGGCATCTGTTTGAGCCCTTTGATCCCCTTGTCGAGGTACATATGTGGTATCTCCAGTTGCTGCAGGTGTCTGGTAAGGTGCATGCCGAGAGGTTCATCATAGTCAATTATGGGCATGATGAGGGATGAGTAAAGGGCACAATGTCCACCCCTGATCTACATGTGGATCCCATGATGATGTGGCCCATATAACATGCTTACCTAACCACTTTGTCCATGTTGTTGTCAAATGGTAGAATGCTATCAACCTGTGTACCCCAAGGTCCATAATTCCTTCGTCTGCACTTAATGGATTAACACATATGTGGTACGTTGTGGTCACTCTGTGTTTGACAAAGGGATGACTATACGCTTTCTGTCATTCACGTTGAGGCCATGGCTGTGGCACAAGTCGTGTTTCCAAGAGTCCCTTTGGAGGGCGTGTGTTAGCTGGTGAGTTGATTATGGTGTCCGGTTTGCAGTCACCTGCGACTTGCTGTGCCACAGTACTTCCATGTTGGCCTGTACCTATGATAAATATATAATGAAGATGACAGCTCCCAGGGCTGTGCCTTGTGGGACACCACTTGTACCAGGTTGGAGGCTGACATGGCTCCAGCAATTCTACCATGTGTGTTCTGCCCTTGAGCCACTGTGCAATACCCATAGTGACATAGGGGTTAATATGTACACTGGTGAGCTTCCTAGAATGCACAACTGGGTATTGTATCCAAGGCTTATGCAAGGTTCAGGTAGGCTGTGTACACCTCCTTCCATTGACAGTGGCCTTGGTGACTGTTTCAAAGAAATCAAACTGGTTGGAGAGGCAGGATTTGCCATTGACAAAGCCAAACTGTGTATGGTGACATGTCTGTAGGTCCACAATATCTAGATATGTGAGGTTCATGATGATCCTTGCCATAGCTTTGCAGACAAAGCTAGTCAGACATATGGGTCGAGTAGTGTCCAGGATCCATGAAGGCACCACCTGAATGTTGAGGGACCACTGTTGCTGTATGCCACTCTCTGGCCACATACCGTGTATTAAGGCTGGGATTGAACAGTGGTGTTATGTCTGGGTGTAGCTCTTCTCATGGTTCATGTAGGACACAGCCTGGGACACTGTCTGGTCCCATTGATGCAGTGTTTATTGCTTTGGGAAGGGCATCTCTTACCTGAGCATCTGTGATGTCAGGGGGGGCAGCACTGTGCCACGAGACATATGTGCCCTTTTGGTGTGGGGGGAGAAGGCAGCATTGAACCTGCCCACTAGGATGATGGCAATGTCTGCATGTTTTGTATTTTGTGTGACATCTTGGATTACCTCTGAGCATATCTGGGTAGTACCACCCAGGTTACTAACATAACTACAGGCAGCCTTGTGATTATCCTCAGTGGCTTGTGGAACCCTCTCTCAAAGATGGCCTTAGACAATCATATGGGTGCCTGTAGTTGTCTTCCAATACTCATCAGTGGTGCCTTCACATTTTGGGAGGTTGTTGTATCATGTAGTGGCGTCATCCTTCTATTGTATAGTGTGTTTATGGCTGGTGTCCGCACCCAGGACATCTGCCTTTGGAGAATTGGGTCATGCTTTCATATATGGCTTCATGATCCATGCATTCCTGAATGTGTCCATAGAATGCCTTTATAGAGGTATCTGCAGTCTGGTCCATATTGTCAACAGGCCTTGGGCCTTTGAAGGTTTCCACATCATTTATGAGGGGTGTGAACTTGCTTGACATGAGCTGTTGACAGACGTGCCAGACAGAGCACGGTGAGGGTCACAGTTAGCTACTTGTCGGGTGATAGCATGTGCCACATAACACAGGCACACAGGTCACTCCACAGCAAGTACAGCTATGAGGCAGACATTGTCCATGCTGGTGCAAACAACCTGAGACGTACCTCCCTGGACCACATGGCAAGAGACACAGAGGAGCTCTTACAGCACCCTCTCAAACTCAGGACTCCCACACAGCCTTCATGCTGACACAGGACAGTTTAGATTACTCTGCAAACACCATCATACTGGGTGACGTTAGCTACCCAAACATAGACTGTGAACATTACACAAGCCACAATACCCAAGCTCTAGGGTTCACATAGATCATACATTCTTTGGCTATGGAACAGGTAACCAACCTTCCCACAAGAGGGAAAGATATACTAGACCTGATCATCACAACCATGAGTACAAACAGCTCACCACTCGGAGTATATCCCTCATTGTTGCAATCAAACCATATACTCATCACACTGGAGTACTGGATCCCCACATATGCAAACCTCAAACACATCGATGTGTGTGTTGGAAATGTCCCTATTAGCAACTGTGACAGTACAGTACAGGATGCAGATTCCCTTTTTGAAACACTGATGATGTCAGGACTGTATAACTATATTACCTGTAGTAAAGTCCTCCAGTAATTCGCATAGCGCGCTCTGCTAATGTGTCTTTCTCCAGTGTCATAACGTAGTTAGGTAGGGGTTTGAATCCTGCAAAAGGAATATATGTGTGTTAGTATGAGTGGGGTTTATGTGTGTGCACTATGCTGGGAGGGTTAACTGCCTTTTGACAACTGGGAGAACACACTACAGGGTGCACATCCCTCCTCCTACACACAGATGATGTCAGCACCCTCTAAGTACAGCATTAGTAGGGATTTCTCCAACTACTGCAAATAGCACACTCTGCTAATGTGTCTGTTTCTACTGTCATAACACAGTTAGGTATGGGTTTGAATCTTGCAAATGGAAAGTATGTGTTTTACTGTTGGTGGGGTTAGTGTGTGTGCACAATGATGGGGTGGGATGTGGCTTTTGCCACATGGGGCTATGCACTGCAGGGTGGTCATTACCCTTCACAAGCAGTGATGTTGATAGCACCCTATACAAACAAAACTACAAAAGAGAAGGTGGTGGTACCAATAACACATGTAAGGTAACACATCTTCAAGTAATGTCCACAAAGCGGAGTAGGATAATCAAACAATTCTTTTATTCTATACAGACAACATGACAACAGACAACTGCCAGTACTCAGTATAGTGTTACATGCTACTGTAACACGCACATGTACCCAAATATACCTAGATAGTGCTCTGAAGCCTGAATGTGGCAAGTGTGTGGATGTGGGATGTGTCTGTGTGTGCATTTCCATATGGGAAACATGTTTGATGTGGCAATCAGGGTACTACAGTACCTGATGCACATTACATCTTTCAACCGATGAGGTTGCCTGCACCCTGTGAGTACAGGTAGAGAAGGGGACGCCAGTAGTAAACAACATAGTGCACTTCTCAAATGTGTACCTGTCATGTATCAACAGCTACTCATGTAGGGTGATAAATAATGGGAATGGCAGGTGAGCGTGTGCATGTGTGTGGGTAGCAGGGTGTGTATAAATGCATGTGTGACAGAACAGTTACATATAGCTGAATCTACGTAACAGCACAAGATGCGCATTGCCATAGTCAATGTTAGCATGTGATGGTGTGCAGCTGGTACACTTTGGTAAGTAGTATGGGTGCATATAACAATTGAGGACAGTCATACAGTTACTGCAGCAGGACTGCTGGGATATACACACAATTATACTGGAACAGTGAACAGTTACCAACATGTTACTACTTATACACATCTATGTAGTCACCCTGTGCATCAGCAACGTGTTTACCTTTACCTGCACCGATGTTGTAGTATGCAGGAGGTGGCACAGTGTCATCATATGCACAGGGTGTGGGTTAGGTATGCCCAAGCCAGCCACTGGTAACACCAATTGACATGTGTGTGTATGTGTGTTTGTGAGGGGCAGCAGTACAGGGTGGACCAGTGTTGGTGCAGTGTGTGTGTGTATGTGTTTGCCCTAGGTGTTAGGTTTCTGCATGTGTGTAAGCACGCACACAGTCCCACATAATGGCTGCCATGTACAGGGTTTTGTGGACAGCCACAGACTGCACCTGTCAGGTCATCCAGATCAGTGTCTGTGGGCACGGACACGGTACCTGTGCCTGGCAGGGGTGCTACGGGCCGTATCCAGTACTAACCCAGACTGGGTACTGTCATCGGAAGCAGGGGTGTGTTGACTGGACACAGTTCCCTGTTGGGACTGTCCAGAGCCACGTGCACGTGGTCTCCTGGGGCGTCTTGATGACAGCACAGACCCAGCATTGCTGGGGCTGGTGCTGGCACTTGAGGTGCGAGTGGGCCTGTTGTCCGCGGCCACTGCCAGCTGGTGCTGTTGCTGGCATACGCCACGCCGACGTCCGCAACGCACACCATGGCCCTGGCCCATGGACATCTGGTTGTGGAGCAGCTGTTCTATGCCCCACAACGTCTGTCAACAACATCTGTGAAGTTGCGGATAGCATTCGCAACGTCACGCATGCCATCTGTCATGGCTGTGCGACATTCTCTCAGCTCCCTCAGACCCTGTCTGGTGTACCTTTCCATACGTGCCTGTGCCTGCATGACAGTTCGAAACATAGTGGAGGTTGACATACCTCCTTGGGCACATCGGCCAGAGGCAGTACGGCCACGGATGCCCCACGAGAACCCATGGGCGACTGTCTGCGTGGTACCATTGGAGGCCCCTGCTCATGGCTGCCTTGTGGGGATGCATGTACCACAGGTACCACATTACCCTGATCTATGCCCACTGCAGACTGTCCATCACCTAGGGACAATGGTGACAAAGGATGTAACGGCAGGATGACTGTGCGCATTGACGGGGTTGAAAGCTGTGTACTGTCAATTGGCTGACCAATGGTGGACCCAGACACACCTTCCTGCACCATTACAGACATTTCATCATCATCAGTACCTGGGGCACAAGATTCAGGTTCCCTGCTGCAGGTCACACATGATCACACATGAACATACTTGTAGGCTCGGACCACAGCTATGCCTATGCAGCAGAGACCTCCTAAGCAGACATCCATGCAACCACTACCACGGAAACGAACATGTGCAACACATATCACACAAAGCCAATGTGCTGAACACTCACAGCCATTAACAGTAAACAACACACCTCATACACCTGTACTAGGTGCCTCTATCATCAGGCACACTAACATCACGTTCACCAGGCTTAACGAGGTGAGGGTCACGGTGTGCAGCCTGTCGGCCACTATGACCTGCCACATAACACAAACACTCAGGTAACCCCAAGGCAAGTACAGGTATGACTCAGTCAATGTCCATGCTGGTGTGAATGGCCTGACACATTCCTCCCTGGACTACATGACATGAGACAGTACAGAGCTCTCTGAGCACGTAGCCCAAGACAGTTTGACCCTGACCTTGAGTAGCATCCTACCCTCACCTAGAACCATGCCACAATATCAAGGCACGATGATCCCTTCCAACAATTGACTGACATACTGGTGTCATTCACAGGTGTGCCAATGCCTTGCATCTTGGGGTGGTATGCTTTGCTAGGGACAGCTTGCACCTGTCGCCCCTGTCCTATTGGAATTTGGTGGAGCCTCTTGCTACACCCATAGTGCCTGTATTAGGCAAGGCTCATAAGGCAAACCCACATCCATTTGTATCACAAAGGATGAGGAAGTAAGAGTGATGCTACTCAACACCAGAAGTCTAGACCTAAGGATGCACGCACTCAAAACCCTACTTGACATTCTGGACATCGATATCTGTGCATTAACATGTACCTGTTTCAGGTTTCACAGGAGCACACCAGTACTACCAGGTTATAGCTGTTACCATTCTTGTCAGCCCCAACAGTTGAACAAAGGAGGGGGAGTATCAGTATTCAATGCAGATTCCCACGCATCCACATTGGTGGCACAGTACAACATAGGTGTTAGGCCATTGAGTACAGAAGACGTAGTTGGGGACCTGGGGAAGAAACATGGTAGCGGTCTGTCATTTGTCAACCACATGGCCAATGTGGATTGAGAGACATGTTATATAGCCCAGCTAATCATGAGGGATTCACATGTATGGCAGTGGAGGTCATTGTGCCTCTTTACTCATCCATCATCAAGCCTATAATTGCGTACAATGCACCTTTTGGGATGTACCTAACCAGACACCCACAGCAACTGGTACAGGACAACAGTACCTCATCAAGGGGATGCAATGGCTCACACAGATGTCATATGCTGCCCAGGTAAAGTAAATCCAGCTGGACTCAGTGGCTTATTGCCTGTTCAGAGGCAATCTGTGCGTGCCATATACAGCCATGTCCTACCCAGCAGTAATGAACATGCTGCACCTCAGGCAATCAGAGTCCCATACAGCCACATGCTCAGGAGAGCTGGACCTCAGCACTGACATACATGGACATGCTGGAGGCATATTCCTAACCGAGAGGCTCCCTTCACTCTGTAATGAGCTCACACTACAGGTTAGGCAGAGTCCCTCATTGACTCTCTTCCATAGGAATCTGGATGACTGGATGTAGATCATAGTTGTACCCCAGGTATCACTTCTATGTCACTGTTAGACGGAGGCACAGTATACTAACATCGGACAAGGGCATAGCAGCATAACTTGTAATTGGGTGGCGAAAGACAAACACATTCTACTAGGCTTACCAATGCCCTAGGGCAAATAGTCTAGTATGAACCTATGAACATGTGTGTACAGCTATAGTACTTCTGCCATATGTTGCATGTGTGTGTGTTGTGGGGGATGCACAGGTAATGGCCGGATACTTCTGCACAGGCGACACGTCTGACACATTCTGGGTGTTCATCCCTACATACTGAATGTGTGTTGCCATCCAACCCAACCCTGTGATGTGCACACATTACTCAGCCTGGATTTACAAATCCGAACAACACCACAAGCACAGTACACTACCTTGCTATGTATGCATTTAATTACACAGTTATTCAGTAGTTATGACAGTGATGCTATCCATGCAGCCCATTGGGCCAGTGGAAGCCACAACACACACCGCCAGCACCTTTGCATATGCTTACCACAGACATCCCACATACTGCATGTACTGTGCACACACATATCTAACCCAGAACAACTGCACACCACTTATTAATCCTGTCCAGTGGAGTACAGATACAGGCATATTGTATAACAATAGTAGGAGGCTACTGCAGCACAGGGCAGATTCACATGACAGCAAGGCATCTGTGGTCAGCAGTGTTAAGATGCTTCACATTCACCAAATGCACGGATATTGGCTACATTGTTGCAGACAGTTTAGGTGCAGGTACCCCCCCCATTCTCCTACACATGTGGTATTAGTTATCCCAGATGACTGTCACCTCCCTATCCTCTCACATGTCCAGGTGAGAGCCACCTTCATCATTGCGGAACACATAGCATCACTGTTACGAAATGGTATCTCTGGATGTGTGCTACATTCACCCCTGGAGGACATAGCACCACATGACAGACTGATATTAATCCCTGGCCATACTACAGGATATGTACCTGAACAGTGCCATACATACACAGTGGTCCCACACCAATGAGGAGGAACCTCTACTGACCCTGGGAACTACTGCATCATATGCACAACTGGCCTTGTGTTCTAAGCTATGGAAGTGTTAAGTATGGGCAACATGTACAGCAATATTACATATGTTTATATTTCAGGACTATGTACACACAACCTATCTCATGGACATACCTATAGATAGTGAACTATGATACATTTGGAGGTGTCACAGTATACACAGGATTAACCTGCTACTTTGCATTACCTGTGTTTGTGGCAGCTGTTGCTGTGCCAGTGGTGCTTGTTGCTGCTTGCTCCTTGCTGCTTGCTGCTTTCTGTTTGCTGCTGCTTTTGCTGCTGGCTGTCGTTATATTTGTTTGTTTCTCTCTGTCTCTCTCACTCTTTCTCTGTAGGTTTTGTGCAATGAATGTATTGCATGAGTGTAGTGTGGGTACTCAATGCTTTTGTAGGTATCTGCATAGGTCCATGTGATGGCCTCTGCACCAATTGTAAGACAGCATTTGCTAATTACATGCAGCCAGGTGTGTACTGATTGCATGTCTCACTGTGATTTCAGGACACTGCTATAAAAGGGTATGTGAGATAGGCGTTGCCCTTTCAGATTGTAGGGCGTGGACCATGCTGGTATGCTGTTGACAGTGTTCTGTGAGTGTGAAGGTTAGTACATCTCCCATGCTTCATGCTGTGTTGTAGATTCAGGTTGCTGCATTTCTCTTGCCTGTTCCCTGTAGTGAGTGTGTCTGCATACTGACACTTACAACTATATGTCATATGTATTGCTATATAAATATATATATATATCTGTGTACATATACATACTTTCATATATGTACATTAGCTGACATTATTGGGTACAAGCTAACATTTAGCAGGGCTGTTTCTATTAACACTACACTAGTATGGGAATCCAGTAATTGGGACTATAAACGTCTGCCTGACATGCTTTGGGTAGTAGACATACTATATTGCCTTTATCTTCATTCCTACTATTACATGTTCCACTTATTTAGCACTATATTCCTGTATGAGAGTCATGGCTTAGTGGTAGGTCATACAGACTAGTGTTACAATGGTCTTGTGGTAGGGCCTACTAGTATGCTTATATTCTGCTTTTGACTTGAGTATAGGGCCTATCAATCAAAGTGCTGGAGGCACCTTTAAGCAGTTAAAGGGGTTAGTAGGTCTCACAGGAGCCAGGCTGTGTTGCAGATTCTGGTTGCTGCATTTATGTTCACTGTTTCCTGTAGTGAGTGTGTATGGATACTGACACCTACAACTATCTTTCATATGTATTAATATATATTTATATATATGTATGTGTAGCTATACATACCTTCATATATGTACATTACCTTACTTTATTATGTACAAGCTAACAAGTAGCAGGGCTGTTTCTGTTAACACTGAACTAGTATGGGAATCCAGTAATTTGGCCATTGAAACTCTACCTGACATGCTTTGGATAGTACACCTCCTATATTGCCTTTATACTGATTCCTACTATTACATGTTATATTTATTTTAGCACTGTGCTCTTGTAAGGCTGGCATGGCTTAGTGGTGGGTCATACAGACTAATGTTACCAAGGTCCTGGGTTTGAGACTGACAGTGGGAATTTATTTTTATTTGCAAGCTTTCAAACTGAGTACAGGGCCTGTCAATCAAAGTGCTGAGGCCACCTTTAAGCAGTTAGAAGGGTAAGTAGGTCACACAGGGGTCAGGCTGTGTTGCAGATTCAGGTTGCTGCATTTATGTTCACTGTTTCCTGTAGTGAGTGTGTATGGATACTGACACCTACAACTATATTTCATATGTATTTAGATATATTTATATATCTGTATGTGTAGATATACGTACCTTCATATATGTACATTACCTTACTTTATTATGTACAAGCTAACAAGTAGCAGGGCTGTTTCTGTTAACACTGACCTAGTATGGGAATCCAGTAATTTGGCCATTAAAACTCTGCCTGACATGCTTCAGATAGTACATCTCCTATATTGCTTTTATACTGATTTTTACTATTACATGTTATATTTATTTTAGCACTGTGTTCTTGTAAGGCAAGCATGGCTTAGTGGTAGGTCATACAGACTAATGTTACCAAGGTCCTGGGTTCGAGACTGACAGTGGGAATTTATTTTTCTTAGCAAACTTTCAAACTGAGTACAGGACCTGTCAATCAAAGTGCCATAAAGGCACTTTTAAGCACTTTAAACCAGGTCTGCGCTGCTTGTGAGCTCACATGCAAGACTGGCGGTGAGCTCCGCTAACCCAAGCCCACACCCGCGCTAATTTCTTTGAAAGAAAAGGAAAGGGAGTGACAGGAAAGTGGTGAAAAGGGGTCACAAAGAGGGTAAGACAGTAGGGAAACAAGCGTGGGATTTGCAGGAGGGATGTAGGTAAGGCCCATAGATGCCCATGTCTTTGGCAGCAACAGCTGTGCATTTCCATGTATTTTGGTGAGACATTGGAAACCTTTCACCCCTGAGAGAGGTGTCAGGACAACATTAATATTTGTTGTAGAGCCAATTGTAATTAACTGTTTCAATGTCAAGCAGACATGTGTGCGACATGGACAGCTATGTATGGGGCGTAATTTTTTTGTGGGTACAGAGTGCCCTTTTTTTTTTTTCAGGTGAGAGTGGTATGTCAGGTGAGGGAAGTCGGTATAGCTGGGGAGGTAGGTTGGGTAGGTTAACAGACAAGACAGACAGGACGCATACAGGGGCGGTGTATGACACACGTGGGGGCGTTACACAATTGACGGGGACGGAGGTTGGGATATCCGAGATGCATGAGCCCACAGATGGCAACAGTGGAACTGATATCCCCACCCATAGGCAGTTGTCACTGTTCCTTCACAGCCCAGGACGGGGCTGTGCTGGGGGCTGTGTAGGCGGGGCAACGGCCGGGGCCGTTAGCTGTGCCACACGAGCCTCGAGCTGGCGTAGGGGCCCAAGAACAGAGTCTCGGATCTCCCTTCGCACCACAGACCGGACACCTTGGAGGGTGAGTGGACGAACCCCTCCAGCCACACTTGCAGAGGGGGGACGGGCCCCATCCCCTGCAGCGCTTCCACCCGAAGGTGGCACAGGGCCACCGGAGGGTCCGGCCTGGGCACTAGTGCCAGGTGCAGTCGCCAGCTGAGGTGGGAGAGGTGGGTCCGCTGGGACCTGCCTTCCCAAGCGTTCTAGGTTTGTGAGTAGTTATGTTAGTTTGGGTTAGTGTCATTTTATTCCATTCAGATTAGTTGTAACAGCATGCATTGGTATTCCCATCAAACAAACACCCAGATATTAACACCATTGAACATGGGGCATATCAATATCACATGCATTATTTGAACAGAAATACACAGTCAAACAACATGCAGGGTTGATTAATGGCAACAGGCCATCAAATTTGCAGGTATGAACAGGGCACATGCACAAACAGGCATGCATATATTTTGGAAATGGACAAATGTCCATGATTAATGAAATGTTCACATACCATTATTTAGTGGGTGTTGTTATATGGAATTATAGGGTTGGGTGGAGATAGACAGAGATGACACATTCATATGTTACACTGATTTACATTTGTAATAGGTACACAATTAAGCTGAGGCTGATGTTTCAAATTATCTTTATTTGACTGTCATGCTACACCTGTTACGAATACATCACTATCCTACTTATGTTTAATCTGATCAGATACATCATCCTGCTACACTTTGATGACAGGACAGGGGACAACTATGGCTGTTTAGTCTGTCAGATAATCATTCATTCTATCTGCAAATTGTATACTGTGATCACCATACAGACTTTGGCCTACACATTCCAGATTCTGACACACTGAAATCAGTTTGGGATATTAAGATGTACTTCCCACATGCATTTAGTTCTGTAGAAACACACTGGGGCTACTATATTCAGGGGTTATTACTACTTTATTTATTCATACATGACCCTTTCTGTCACTCTCACACATCCTGCAACTTCACAGTTCAGGTTGGTACTTCTAGGCTTTGTTCACATGTTAGACTGGTGGTGATTCAAACACTTTCCAACAGCCTCACTTCTGTCATGATTCAGCATTTCAACATGGGATATATCTCACATATGACTACCTCAGATTCTAAAGCTGTACTCTTGGGACTACTGCAGGTTACACTATATTTAATTCATGGTGGGACATCTGTATTACAGCACTGTTTAATTCTATCAGTTATATTTCCAGTTACACTTGCATACTGATGAACTTGTTGCAGCCATACCTGCAGACTTACAATTCCTGCTTGCACATTATATTACTTTTAATCAATACACTGCAGTGTTCTGATACATGCTACAGTACAATATTTATTTACAAGTAATGGGTGGGGTTACTAACCTGCATGGTGGCGCAGCCGCACCAGCCTACGGCCATACATCTCGCGATTCACAGAGCGGACACCTGCAGCTGTAATATGAAAGAAGTAATATTGGACTACACATCTCCATGGTATCGGCCAGTTGAAATCCTTACATACATAAGCAAAATGTAACTTACTCAGTAGTGGGGCATTGGGCATATCCCGGGCCTCCTGGATCCATTCGGTCAACTGGTCTTCCTTGGCCGCTTCAGGTCCGCATGGTGGTGACGGACCTGCTCACCAGTGCGTGGAATGCCAGTAGCACTGGTCAGATCATGAGCCAACTGGTCCCATGCCTCTGCCCTATACACTCCCCATGAGACCTGGCCCTGCATGAGTTGGGCCTCGTGATGATGGACAAGGAGCCAGACCATGTATCTGGACTCCTCAACGCCCCAACGCTGTGCTCGAAAGCAACGTCCCTCACCTACTCCACTCATTCTGACTGCAGGTCTGTTCTACAATCGTTTCTGCTGTGTATTCCCGCCTATGGGGCTTATATATGCCGCTTTTCCCGCACATTTCTCTGATTGGCCGTTTTGGAATTGTATCTACTTCACTGAAAATGCTTTATCATGCTCCATTCTGGATTTTATCCCATATATATGCTATTTCTGCATTTCTAGGTATTGCTGTCATGGCTTAGTGGTTTAGTACCTTGACTCTAGTGCATGGTATCCTGGGTTCAAATCTGATAACTGATTTTTGATTTTCCTGACAGATATGAGTTGAGACCTGTCAATCAAACATGCCAAAAGCACTTTTAAGCACTTAAAAGCAGGTCTGCGCTCGTTTGCACGGAGCTAACGCATGCGCACTGGCAGTTAGCTTGTGGGAGCGCCGCGCAAACGGTGTGCGCTGGGCTAAACCTTAATTGGCTAGTGACACACATGTTCAGCTTAGCACAGCTAGTTGCAAACAGTTTCAGCCTGTCAAACCGGTGCTTAGCAACGGGCACGCAGTTTGCAGCTTTTTAAACACTACTCAGCTACGGGCAGTCTGTCTCACAGCAGCTTAGCTAAGAGTACATTTCTGACTATTTTTATTCTTGTGTTACTTCAAAGTATATGCTCCATTTCATTCCATTTTACAAAAGGGAATACATTTACATTTGTACAATACTGTCAGGGGGCTTTTTAGTGCTTATTTACAAAAAAAAAAAGGTTGTTGTGGGGGCTCGAACCCTGCCTGCCTACTCTTAGGCCAGCAACTCTACCGCTAAGCTATTACTTCTTGGCTTACTTTGCATATTTAGTTCTTATATCCTTTTCCACTGACTGCTAACTGTGATTGCGCTAGTAGCACACCCGCACACACGAGCGCACACAGTAGCAAACATTTACGGGGTTTTAAAAAAAAAAAAAAGGTTTTAATTTAATTTTATAACATCTCTTCACTTTATACACTGATGGTCAGTCGGGGCATGTGTTGTGTAGTGTGTTTATTCACATTTCCATTTTGTTTTGGTTCACTCTTATGTGCTTTTGGATTATCTAATATTTTAACTGCATCATCTGGTAGTATTTTATATAGCTTTGGTATAAGACCATCTAAGCCTGGCACCTTGTTAATTTTTAACTTTTTTATTTGATCTTTTATTTTTATTAAAGTGAATGCTCTATCAATTTCTTTTTAATTTGTTCACTTGTTAATTTATTATTTATATTTTCCCTTAGAAAAGTTTCAACTACTGTGTATCATCATTGTCTAGGTTATTTGTATTATTTATATTTTCATAAAATATTTTTAAGCCCTGAAGAATACCTTTAATATCTGTTCTACTTTCTTTTTTATTATTTATATATGTTATAATTTCTTTTATGTGATTTAGTTTATTAATTTTCTTTGATATAAGAGCAAGTTTATATAAGCTTAAAGGGTTTATTGAATACGCCTGAAGTTTAAGTTTTTTCCAGGTTTACTGAAACTTTATGATTTAGAATTTCAATATGTTTTGTATTTAAGTTTTTAAGTTTAGACTGACTAATAATGTCATATGTTTTTTGATTTAACTTTCGTGTGTCTATTTTGGCCTGTAGCATATTCAACTCTTTGTCCCAGTCTGTTGTTTTACTAATATACCAGCTTATAACTATTCCATTTAAGTAAGCCTATAGTGAATCCCACAGGACAATGTCAGTTGCTTCACCATTTATGTTTATTTCTAGGAGTTTTTTGATCTCTTTAACATACCAATCGTTGAATCCTTTTATTTTAATAATGTATTCTGATAATCTCCTGTGATGTATTAGATTGTCAGTTTTTTTAATAATATTAAAGATTATAGCATTATGGTCTGATAATGGACACAAAGCTATTAAAACTTCTCTGGTATGAGATAGATTGTTTGAGACAAAAATGTCATCAATATTTGTTTGTGTTCCATATCTATATGAATAATGGGTAAATTGAAGTAAGTTTGTTTTCCTTAGCTCATTGTGACACTGCCAGCCCAGCTAGATAGAATTTTGTAAATAATTCTATGTCATTTGTGAGTAGTAATATGATTTGTATGCTTGCCTTAAAAATGTAAGAAAACTGTATGTTCTGTATTGAGCTTCAAGATTGTAACTACAGTGCACCCTGCTGGAAAAGAGCAGAAATGTGTATTAATTATATGCCAATGCAAATGTATGGTTTCATAGCAAAAGCTGGAATACACAGAGTTAACTTGCAAACTCTGAGAAAATAAATAAAGAATTTTATGAGTGTATTTACCAGAACTAGAAGACAGAATGTCTGCAGCTGGAAATTCCTTCTGTTGTTTGAAACAGAGGTAATTACAGGTTTCTAAGGTAATTGTTTTATGACTTCCAGTTTCTGGCAAGCTTCTAAGAGAGAAGAGAGTATTGTCAGCTTCTAAAAGATAAGTATTTTTCATAGAGACATATTACATTCTGTTGGTATCTGTTTACCCTGTGAACTAGATGCAAGTGTCAAATAGTGAAGTCATCTAGCTAATCAAGCAGTAATGCACATTATTGAATTAAGAACTATCCCAGAGAGAAAGAATGCATTTTGTATTTGTCTCTGGATCTGTAAACATCCATTCAGCACTTCTCATCTGTATTTGCCTTGCTGTGTAAGTAAGACATTTAGAGCATAGTTTCTCTTACAGATAGATAGGAATGTAGCAAGATTAATGTAGATGTTTTCTATATTTATCTGAGACTGTCCTCCTATGTTATTTTAAATTATTGCCTGTGACTGTGAACTATATTGTCACTGTGCTGCATTAAAGAGTACTGTCCTGTGCTTTTATTATTTATTATTAAATATTTTTAAACATATTAATGGTGGCTGATTTTGTGTAGAGATATTTAAGCTCTTGGGGTACTTGCATGTATTTGGTGACACTGTATAGGCCACTCTAGAATAGCCTTAAAAGTTTGGTCACACTTACCATTTGGATAACTGTAACATTACACAGTGGATTTAGTCACCTTTTGGGAAGGGCATTATAGTAGCTGATAAGTAGGGGTTCTGGTGGCAGTGCTAACTACCTTATTGTCTAGGCAGAAGGGGGCATAGCTAGTAAACTTGTGCCAGCCTTCCCCAGGTATGTGTTTGTGTATAAATCAAATCTCAAAGTGTGTGTGTGTTTGTGTGTGTGTGTGTGTGTGTGTGTGTGTGTGTGTGTGTGTGTGTGTGTGTGTGTGTGTGTGTATATGTGTGTGTATACACATGCGTGTGTGTGTGTGTGTGTGTGTGTGTGTGTGTGTGTGTGTGTGTATATGTGCATGTGTCACTTACTTGGGCAGGGACATGATGCACTGGTTGGACAGAGAGAGTGCTTGGAGGACTTGGCTTGGAACCCTGGCTAAGGACTCCATTCTATAGCTGCGCCAGTGGGGATTCTTATGGGAGATCTGGAGGGAGAGAGAGAAACCAGCCCCAGACTGACTTTGATCTCTGTGTTCTCTTAAGGGAAATTGTACTTTACTGAGTGTGTACTTATCCTCCAAATGTGCATGTCCCTCACTGGTGTTAGTGGTGAGGATTGAGGCTCCTTGCTTACTGGGCCAGTGCATGGGTGTCACACTCATATATATCTTTTAAATTCATTAGATTTACAAAATGTGTTATGTGTTTGGCTTAAGATATGGTTCTCTGCTTTCTATCTGCAGTGGAATCTTTGTTTGATAAGATAGAATTAAAATCACCAGCCATTATGACTTCACCTTTCATGTAATAGGGTATAGCATCTTAGTAATTTTTTTGCATCTTTAACTCCAACCCCTGGAATCCAATAAGAGTTCAGCAATGTTTATAGTTTTCTGTTCCACTCATTTATAACAATGGTTACTGTACCATTTTATCAACATAGGTATATTTTACTTTAGGCATTACTGATGAGTCTTTCATAAAATAAGGGTGACTCTTTTTTTAACTCAAAAGCCAGAACCAGATAAAAACCAAATAATTATTTAATGAAAATATATTTACATCTTTATTAAGTAAATGTGTTTCCTGTAGAAAAACTATTTGAGCTTTATGTAATTTCAGGTATTTGAACAGAATCTCCCTCTTTACTGGATTATTCAATCCATTAATATTAATAGATATGCATTTAAAATCAGACATTTATATAAGAGAGAGAAAAAAAACACAGGTATGATGAAATTGCATTTATGTACAGAACTTATATATTTTATATATAACAATATCAAATCTTCAGCTATGGACAAAACTTTTGAAACAAAAAAATATGTAATGATATAATCTTAAACCATTTTACCATGGAATAACATATCCCTAGTTTGTTGAAAAAGATGAAGAAACTACCTCTCAAACTCTCCATTAGACTAACAAAGCTTAGCTTATATTCTCATTCATATTACTGTGTCTAATTTTTTAGTTTGCATCATGTTAAGTAAGCCCGTCAGTGAATTGTTATGAATAAGAAAAGTTAAACAGGTGTTCAGAATCTTTATTATAAGTTGACCAAACTGAATATCTCTACAATCATCTTTCCCTGTACCTCACATTATCTACTGTAGGGAGGAAATCAGTTGTTATTTTCATAATTATTAATTTATAGGTCAGATGATTTTCTATTTTTTTTTATTTTATTTACTATGTGTAAGGTTGTACATAGGCTTCATAAATGAATACCAGGCTGACTGTCTGTGGGCCATTCCAAGCCAAGCCAAATACCCCATATGAGAATAAAACCTTGCATCTTGTGGCTATAAGGTGAACCCTACCACCCTTGTAGACATATTTATATTCTTTATATAGGTGGATTGCATACTTTAAATTGGCTCTAGGTGTGACTGTGTGCGTGCAAGTGTGTGGTGCACCGTCTGAGGAGGGTTGGGCCTCAGGCTAGCAACCCAATGCTGTAAAACCTGTACCTGCTTCAGAAACAATGAGTGCTGAAGGGTGCTTGTTGCCTGATATGCTGACTGAACAGAAACAAACTCAGGATGCAGGATATTCATAGTTACTTATTCTGATCTCTTTTTATTTCTGTTTGTATACTACATCTTGTACTTTTACTGTATTCCTAAGTTTTATATTTTAGTTGTAATCCTTGTGTAGAATGTTATATAATTAAGCAATAACCCATGCCTGGGTGTGGGTAATGCTGGATTTACCCACGGTTGGTGTGGTTTGGTCACGAGGGCGAAGCCCGAGTGGTCGAACAAAGACAACCGTGGGTAAATCCAGCATTACCCACACCCAGAAGTGGGTTATTGCTATTATACAATTACATTATTTAAGAAAAAAATACTTACTTTTCTTAAATAATGGCATTGTATAATGCCTCCGTGCTTCCCTTCCGCAGCTGTCTGGTATTCTGCAGCAGTTCTGATGTACTGCACATGCGTATGCTTACGCAGTACATCAGAGCTGTGAGTGGAAGCAACGGAGAAAGCAAGATCTCCGTTGCTTTTTACAAAGTGTCTCACTATGTTAAAGGAGTTTAACATAATGAGACAGCTTTAAAAAAAGCAACTGAGCAAGGAAGATCTCCGTTACTTTTTTTAAAGCTGTCTCGCTATGTTAAACTTTAACATAGCGAGACAGTTTCTAAAAAGCAATGGAGATCTTGCGTTCTCCATTGCTGCAAAAAAAAAAAAAAAAAAAAAAAGACTTATACTAATGGAAAAAGTCCGGGCGACTGGACCTTTTTCCATTAGTATAAGTCTTTGATTTACAACATGCACGCTGACCAATCAGCGTGCACGTTTTGGAATATTAATGGGGGGGGGTCGTTGTATAATAGAACATTTATATTTACCCTTATGTATTTGATACTCTTTAATCTAGTACTACTGTTAGAATCAGTTCTGTTTTTTTCCTTAAATATTATGTCTAATAGTATCTGAACAAACCTCTGAAAAATCTTCCCTTTTAAGATTCACACTTTTCATAATAAATTATTCTGAGATATTAAGTTTTGTTGTCATTAAAAAAGAGACAATAACAGAGAAACACAATTCTAAATATTTATCAGAAGTGTCATTCTGTAGGCTAGTATACAAACTATCCTTTTGGTATACTGCAAGTATTCAGAACTATTTAATAACTGACAGTGGTTTAGAATGCAATTCACTGTCTTTTGCTTATTATCTAACTTGTTTTCATTGATATCTTAGCATATGATTCAAAATATTATGATTATTTAGTTTTAGACAGGAAGAAGTAACCTGGACAGTTCTTATAATTTTATAACTCTTGCAACATCACAAAAGTATTCATGATTCTAATTAAGCTGCTTCAAGCTGATCCTCATGACAAGGACTTGTAAATGAACAGTTTATCAGCTACAATTCACACAAAAACATTCATGAGTGAATCCAAGCCACCTCTACTCCACACATCACTCTATCAAACCCTTCTAAACCATTAAAAATAATAAAAAAATATTCAGAGTATATTAACCACTAAAAAGCTATTTATTTAAAGAAATAACATTTAATGATTCAGTAAGCACTGTATGAATGAGATGTTTAATATAACATGTTTAAAGGAGACATAGAATAGAAACTTGCATTAAAAGAATGACAGTTATGTGTGATCCAGGTTTTACTTGTAAAAGTGTGTTACTCTAATTATTTGATATCATTCCAATAGTAACCTTTATATATGTAAACATCTGTGTTTTTTATGTTTTGTTTATAATATAGCATGTCTTTCCTGGGTGTTATTGCATGTCAAATATACTACCAGTAGCACACTGCTGAACCATTTTAAGAAACCAGAATGAAACTAAACATGCCTCTTTAGTGTCATTTGTTGCATCTTATATTATATTTAATAGTACATTACTCAACTATGCAAAAATATCAGAAAGTGTACCACCTAAGTTTCATCATACTGATGATTAACTTTTAATAACACAATTAGTTTAACCTTTTAAACTCTAAGTGAAAATAAGTGACTTTAATTTCATATATAGCTAAAAGAATCAAACTCTAACATTTTAAAAAAGGAGCTAGTAACCATTTGAAGTAGAGAAAGAAAGAAATAATTTACCATGTAAGAAGTAATATGCAGTACTGTTCATAAGTATTCAAGCAATCATTTAAATTAACAATAATTCATAAACAAGAAATACATTGATTTTCATTTGTCCTTCAGTTTTTTTACTGCTTTTGTCTTTATTAACCAACCATCTCTTGTTGCATTTCTCTGCAAATAAGTTTATAGATTCTAGTCCCCATTTCTTCTGTTTTTTTCTAGGATTTTATTTTTCTGTGTAAAGTTCATTGCATCTTCCAAGGTGTTAAAAATCTTCTGGAAGATGAATATTTGTGCTGGAAACAAGAATTGTGTTTTAATATTGTTTTTCTTTACTCTTTTAACAAGTGGCACACATGCTTTTTCTTGGACATCAGTAATGTAGAATTGTCATTGTCAAATTTTATAGTTTTTCCTTTAATTTTAACTGGATTATTAATCCATTCACTTTTTAAGACTAAATCCATATCTTGATGTGAGAAATTCTCACAATCACTGACCTTGCTGAATGTGTTCTTTTTTTTAAAGATGACTTAGAAAGTGATCTATGTGCCATTTTGATGCAAAGGAAAAAGATTCAAGCTGGTTCAAAGTTTTAGGCAGTCAGGTATTAAGGAATTAAATCATATTGTCTCCCTCTTCTTTTTCAGGAATCCTGTACATACTGATGTTATTTCTTCTAGATCTGTTCTCTAAGTCCTCTATTTTATCCTGGAATAAGTTGTTTTGTTTCAGGAAAAATTCAGTGTCATTCTTATTTTCAAGTAATTTTCCATTAAAATCAGACATTACCACTTCTATACTCGAGATCTGTGATGATTTTTGTTTAAGAGATTCACTCAGCACTTTTACATACCTCTTTGAAATTGACCATTTTGCTTTCTAATTTATCTGTCTTTACAGATAACTCACTGATGTTGCTTATTATAGCCTCTATGTCTTTCTTCATAATTCTTTCTTGTACACTGTGCTTAGAGTGTCTCATTCTGAGACAATTAGTTCTTTCCAGTTTTCTTGACAAGAAAAAGCAATTGAAATAGTTTCAAACTTGTATTTTTGTAGTAAAACTTTCAGCTGATGTTCAACTATAAATCCATCAAGTTTTGAAATGTTCTATTTGATTTTTTTTAGTAAAAATCCTGTCAGAGATGTTAAATGAAGCAGAGCTAAAAAACAGTGCTGCTAACTGCTCACCATCTTGACCATGACCCCAGCATGTGGTAGTTTGTGATGATGTCTTAACAGGTGTTGTCATGTGAAGTGATTCTGATTGCTTTCTGCCTTGTGTACATTCAAATGTACCCATCCTGACATGGTGTCAAGAATAAGGTGATGGCAGAAGGGGGTAGGTCCACCCACTCCTACAACATAGCGTAATATTTCAGCGAATCCAGGGAACGGCTGAGTAGCAGTACTATCAAGCCTGGATGTGAACCACATCTGCCAAAAGGTACTGGACTTCCTTCAGAAGGTGCTACTTAAAGGGAATACTTAGGTGGTTATAACAACATGCCTAAATTTGACCCACAACTTTCAAAAAATGTTAGATTTCCTTTGGAAGGAAAACCTTGGAAGATAAAAAGACAAGAGATGAAACAAGCTCAGTTGTCATGTGCCACCTTACAAGACCTGACAGAGGTGGTCAAGGAGACTTCTGATTCTTAGGAACATGATGAGTCCCTATATGGGCAAGGGTTATTTTGCAGAGAAGGAACCCCTGAAGGAAATCTACTAAGAGAAATGATAGAACAGCTGGCAGATCCAAGGGCCTACTAACAGGGACTTATGATTGTAAGCCATAATATTTCCTTTTCAGGCAACATGGGCATAAAGTATACAAGAAGAAGTCTTATGCATAATTTCTCCCATTGTTGCAAAAGGTGTGATAGTATACTGCAAGATATGTAAGCAGTGCCAAAAAGCTTGCCAAGGTAGGATATAAAGCTAAGACTGTGTTGACATTTTTTCTTGTTATTTAGGAAGTATTGTAGTGGATAGCCATGGACACTGTGGGACTCTCTATAAGTCCAAGTATCACAAGTAAAAAGTATACGTACTGGTAGTGTTGGATTATGCTCTTAGGTGGCCTGAGGTGCTGTCTCTCTCCAATATTGAGTGCATTGAAGGTGGAAAATATTCCATTATAATTTTTCAGAAGGGTGCATTTTCTCTAGCAAATGGATAATTACTGACTTGTTTGTGGAAGTATTATAAGGTAAGGCATAGAATATCCATTCTCTAATATCCACAAGCAATTTGACAGAAATATTAGTTCTTCTCTTAAGACCAAGTTGTGAGCATTTACAGATGCTTTTTGTGGGATTGGGAACAAGGACATACTCCAAACTTCTCTTTGCATATAGAAACGTTCCCAGTGAAACCTTTTCTTACCATTCTGTTGGATGATCGCCAGATGGGCGGGGGGGGGCTTTATTTTTAATTTATGATGAGTGGGAGGGTGAATGAGATTCCCACAAGGAGTTTGTTACACAGTATTCCTAAATGTCCAGACTGGGGTTAGGGAGCTCATGGGGTTTATTCTCAAGCATGTAGCATAAACTCAATAGAAGCAAAAGGTGTGGTATGTCTATCCAGTGAGAGACTGAGAGTATACTGTTGGACAAAAAACAGTGGTGCTTATTTTGGTTCAGCAGAATAAGCTGCATGCACCACTAGTGGGTCCTTTCACTGCTGTAAGGGCAGTAGGTGAGGTTAATTATTAGGTGGGGTTGTCAGTCAGAAGCACAAACTTTATTATGCTGACATGATGATGTCATGCCACATGCCATGACAGACAGACCATAGTCCTCAGTATCCGCAAAGGGTTAACTTGCTTTTAGACCTTATCGTTGAGGCTTTATCCCACATATTAGTACAAGAGGTACTATTTTCACAGCAGCTTTCTGTTCTCCGTGTACAGGAAATGGAGCAGTTCTACAGGAGGTTGGTGATGCATTCATTTCTAAGCTAGAGTGTGCCAAACAGGTGGAGTACCATTAATATAGGGACCCAGTGGCCCATCTGATAGGTTTCTTGCAGGGTGCCTGAGTAAATCAAGTAAACCAAGTGGGTAGAACTGCCGAAAATTTTGGATCTAGGAGTAATCCAAGAAATCCAACAGTCTTTGGGTCTCCCCAGTAGTGCTAGTATCAAAGAAATGTGGAAGTACAAGATTTTCTCTAGACTACAGGGCACTGAATAGACAGACCAGATGCTTAGTTAATTACTAGGATTTTTAGGGTTAAGTGTCTAATTGTAGTCATTTATTGGTAAGAGGGCTCAGGCATTAAATTTCAGTTTCTTTTCTGCTGGTAAAAATTTGGCACATTTGCATGGCTCTTTGCTCATTTCCACACTACTGAATAAAGCTTGGCATCCTAAATTGTGACTAAGAATTGTTTCCACTGCATCCATTGCCATCCAGGCAAAGATAAGTATTTTTTGTTGAAAAAATATCTCTTGACTCTGACTGCTCTTTCTAAAACTGATTGAGCATTGCAATTCCCTCACAGAGAGGTGAAAGGATGCTTCATGCTCATTAAAGTGATTTATAAAAATCAATGCATACCAAGATAATATATTCCCCATTCTGAATGAGGTATGGGCCTCCTTGAAATCAATTAAATGTATAGATCTGCAATAGTGGAACTGCATACATATCTGTTGATCTCATAAGATCCAAACATAGTGAATGTTTGGAAACATGAGGAGAAAATATCTAAGCTTCCCTTCTTGGTCTAGCAGATGCACATCGGTGTCAAGCAGAAATGGAAATCAAACCAGAAGTAGACAAAAATCAGTCAGCAACTGAATGTGCCAAAAAACAAACAAAAGAATATAAGTTCAAGGATCAGATGAGAAGGCAGGTAATGTGGAAAATGCATAAATCTAATTGCAAGTATGGAAAACTCCTGCAACAACCTTATGTTGATCAGGACTGAATGCAGAAATGGTTAAGGAGAGGCAAATTCAAACCAAAGGATGAAAGGTTAATATTAGTGGCACAAGAGAGTGGACAATGTGCACGTTAGTTTACAATGTCCATTCAACATGTGGGAGAAACAGACAAATGTAGGTTTTGTAAAACAGAATTGGAAACAGTTGCACACCTTGTTGCTGGTTGTGACATACTAATGGCAGAAGGACTGTATACTGAAAGACATAATAATGTGGCAAGACTGTTGTACTGGGGATTGTGCAAACATTATAATACTGAAGCAGCTGAAAAACACTGGAAACATGAACCACAAAGCATCATAGAAAATGATGAAGTCTACATCACATGGGATCACCCATTACCAACAGTTCAAGAGAAAGATGTGAGAAGACCAGATGTAGTGGTACAAGAAAAGAAGGCAAAAGTAGCATCGATCATTGAAATCGCTACACCCAATGACTGTAGTGTCTTACACACAGAGAGACACAAACTCATAAAATACCAGGATTTGCAGGCAGAAACAAGAGCAACGTGGAAGAAAGATACCCAGATAATTCCAATAGTAGTAGGAGCAATGGGGCTTATAAAATGAATCTACAATCATATTTAGATATGTTACCAATCCATGTAATTCCATACTAATAGCAGAAGGAGTCATTACTGGGCACATTACAGGTGCTGTGAAGAGCATTTCTGACTGGCATCAAAGATTTAAACAGTACTAATTTAATGAACTTTAATCATACTTTGTCTTAGGAATGGGGTCCATTCCTGTCATGGTATTAGAAACCCAAAAAATTTGGAGAAATTAAAAAGAGGAAATCTAGCTAGTGAATATGTTGTTTTGTTGTAGCATTGCTCTTGAAGGTCTTTTTTTTTTTTTTTTTGTGCTTTTACCTTAAGAGGACAAGGATCATCCGTCTTGTGGCAGAAGGTGTTTGCCTCATCTTTCTGAATTAGGAAGCACTCTAAAAGGGCTCAAAGTATAGTCATTTATTGGCCAGAGGGCTCAGGAGTTAGATTTATTTTCTTTTCTGCTGATAGATATTTGGCATGCTTGCATGGAACTGCTCACTGTGCAGTGGCAGCAGTTTGCCTCATCTTTCTGAATTAGGAAGCACTCTAAAAGGGCTCAAAGTATAGTCATTTATTGGCCAGAGGGCTCAGGAGTTAGATTTATTTTCTTTTCTGCTGATAGATATTTGGCATGCTTGCATGGAACTGCTCACTGTGCAGTGGCAGCTGATAGTGCACTGTATAGATCCAAATGTATTGATAGTGCCAGCAAGTTATGTAGGGGTTTATGTCTAGTTCAATGAGTTAGTCAACTATACCTCAGTGGGGTATTGTATCAAAGTTTGAAATTAATCTGTCAGCCAGCAGATTTGCTTTGTTGCTCTGTTCAGTAAAGGTGGCACCACTGACCACCAGTTTGAGACACTGCTTTATTATGCCTTTGAGGTTTCAGACACAGCTGTAAAGGCCTCATTGTTGTATTTAGACTGAGGCTATCTTGACCTCATAATTGGCCTTGTTGGACTTAATTAGTCATCTTAGTTTCATCTTTAGTTTAATTTGAGAGCGCCTTTCATTATGAGAGTGCTCTTCCTGATTTTAGCCATGACTTTCTTCCATTTTTTATATACAATATTAAGGTTAGGATTCTACCAGTGTGGTTTGTTTTGAAGACTTTGTTTTTGACTTATTTCTAGTAGGTTGAGCAGCCTCTATGCAGCCATTTACATGGTTGTACAGGGTCTCTGTGAACAATTCGTCATAGGTTGCTGTGAACTTGGGGTAAGGGGGAGTGTTGAATTTTGACAAATTATTGCTTAATAGGATGTAGTTTACTTTGGAATAGTTAGTAACTGATACAGGATGTGCAGGTGTTACCAAGTTGATATTTATTTTGAAAGAGACAGTGTGGTCTGACCTACCCAGTAAGGTCATGACACTTGCAGGGGGTGGGGTGGGTACAGTGGTCCCATAATGTTAAGTAACAGGTTCAGTATGTTTGAACCTCTGGTGCGTGTGAGCACTATGTAATCAAGTGTATTTGCTTACCTTCAAAATATATATAAAACAAACAAAATAAATATAAACAAAAATGGAGTGCAGGGAGATATAAAACACCCACAAAAATCAATTATAACTGTTGCTAGTTAAATCAATATATTTAATAAAACAAAAAACGAGAAACAAGCGCTTTCGTCTCCACAATAGGAGACTTTATTGTGGAGACAAAAGCACTTGTTTCTCTTTTTTTGTTTTATTAAATATATTGATTTAACTAGCAACAGTTATAATTGATTTTTGTTGGCGTTTTATATCTCCCTGCACTCTGTTTTTGTTTATATTTATTTGCTTACCTTATTGACTTTGCTTTTTGAGCTCCATTGGGTGTAGGCATATGTGTGGTGTTTGGCACTGCATTTTGGTGAGTGCTTTAGAGATTACTGAGGATAGACATTGCTGTTTATAGGCTTAGGAGATATTTGAGGTTTGGGAAGATTGATTTTAGTGCTCCCCTGGGATTCATGAAGCTCGGCGCAAGTCCAGCGTAAGGCTTGCTCCGGCCGTGCGGCGTATATATGGAGTAGTCACGCCATATGCATATTAATGAAGGCGCGCAGCCGCCACAGCCACGTGCATAGGAAACGTGCGCAAGTGCAAGGGGCTTATCGAAGTTGCGCAGGGAGGCGTGTCAATGTCGGCTGTCGGGGAACAACCTAAACTGCTGAATATTATATTCTGCCAGCAGTACAAAACTTAAATATTGCTTGAAACCACCACGAGGAAGAAAATTTTGAATCTTTTATTAATAAAAACAAGCGCTTTCACGCAACAAGATGCGCTTCATCAGGTTACAAATTTTACAAAGATTTCAGCTGTCTTTATAGTGAAAAAATATTGTCAATTATTCAATCAATTAACAAGTAAATCAGTGCACTATTAAGATAATTCATCAAAATAACGCTGATGTATTTGCGTTCAGTTATAAAAACTTATATATACTGTTTTAAAACATTTTCAAAACACAAATGACTCTCATATTTTAAAATCTCATAAATGCATAAAAGTCAATAGCATGTATTATGCCTATAATTAGTACAATTAAACTACTGCAAATAGTTCTTAAGGAAGTTATGCCCATATTTGGGAAGGAAATCACTTTAGATGCTTGTCATTACGCACCGCATTTTAAATTCAACAAAGAAAACAGAACGAAACACATGCTTTCAGTTTGTCATATCAATCATGGAGCTGAAGACCCATGTGACGTTATAACATTTTGAAACATAGTATGTTTTAATCTCATTAAATAATCTTTCACAAAAATATGTATCAGATAATTAATTATATTGCAACCAAAATAAAAGCCGAAGCTAAAAGGCTAAGAAGCTAACAAAGAATTAAAAACTAAAGTAATTAATAAGTGCATAAAAGCACAAAAATTTTTTATCATTGTTCTATCAATCCCCACAGCTGAAAAAGAAACATTAACTTCTAAGCAACCCAAGTTCATAAGTTATAATTAATTAATATCCTGAATAAACATGTGTTTTAAAGATGTTATAGGAATATATTATATATATGATAAAATATAGCAAATAAACATAAAATCTATATATAAAAATCCAGAATGATATCTATAGCAAAACTAAAATAACAAAATTAATCTTATATATAATATAAAGTTATATATAATTGCGTATATATATAAAAACTAATAGTAATATGTATTGCATCTGTGAGCAGTACAATCAAAGTATTGCTCAAAGGAATTATGTGTATGTTTTAGGGAAATCCTTATTTCATGACTTATTATTATAGTTATGTTTCAACCTCAGAACGTAAAAACATGCTTTCCGATTCTTCTCATATCAATCACAGGGCCATAAAGATCCATACGGCACTGTAATATTTTTATGCATCACATATTATAGACTCATAAAAAAGCCCTTCCATTAAAGGTCCATATCAGAAAAAATCAACTATGTTTCGGCCAATAAAAGCCGAAGCTAAATAACTAGAGGACTGAGAAGGCTAGTACAAATATATAGGCACATAAAAAGACATACGACACTGTAACATTTTTATGCATCACATATTATATACTCATAAAGAAGTCCTTCCATAAAAGGTCCAGATCAGAAAAAATCAACTATATTTCGGCCAATAAAAGCCGAAGCTAAACAACTAAAGGACTAAGAAGGCTGGTACAGATATATAGGCATGTAAAAAGGCACAGAAATATATCACTATTCTATTAATTCTGCCAGCAGTAGTAATCGTACCTTTCAGTGTCCATGGAGACTGAAACGTATGCAAAGCAGAGTCCCTGCGAACAGAAAATGAAGAATCAAACACAAATGCACGGTAGGGAATAACGGGTCCCTACCCATGAACAAATGACATGAAAACCATGTGCCTGTAGTCCAATGTAGTGTTCATAGCTATACCATGTGGAAGTGAAACATATTATATGTTAGCGCGCTGCCAGTAGGTACGTCCAGTCCAACGGAGAGGGTCACCAGCCGACCCATAATGTGAGGGAGGGAACATAGCTGTGCAGATGTGTCCATAACAAAATACACGAGGAGAAATATAGATATATGTAGTGACCATATGTCTGAATCATATCCCACAAGCCATATAATAGTCACATACAAAAGGTATGTCCGTATTTCACATACCAGATGTGATAGGAAATAGCATACACATGTAAACGAAACAGAAGGAGCATATAAACAGCCATAACAATACGGACACATGTAGGCTGAAAGGAACAGTATGATCCATACCGTCGACCAAGATTACCACCTGTCCCACTTTGCGAGTGACAGTCCCTCTGTGGGCAGATGTGTCCTGACACAAACATGTAAAACTGGCAAATGTCCAGAGAATATAGGACATAATCTTTCGTAGACGTCATGCAATAGTTGCATTAAACATATTTCACTGGACGTATATTACATAAATGTCATAACAAACAGAATAAGATACTGAAATGCTACAAGAATAAGCCTAGATATAGGCAAGAATTGTAAGTTCTATCTGCCGAACTGACCGTGGGTATGTGTCGGCCTGTAAAATATGCTGTGTTCACCGCAGCTGCCACAGTAGGGTTGCCACCTTTACAAATGGCCAAAGTGGGACATGTTTGGTACAGACATCAGATTGTACAGGCCGACACATACCCACAGCCAGTACAAAGGACAGAACATAACTGTTTTGTCTACAGAAAAGCGTATTCTTGTAGCATTTTAGTTGCTTATTCTGTTTCTCATAACAGTCAGGTATTTCAGATACAGAATTAACTGTTTAATGCAACTATCACATAAAATATAAGAAATAAGTTTGTCCTAAAATCTCAGGACATTTGCCATGCTTACAATTACATGTCAGGACACAACTGCCCAAAGAGGGACTGTCCCTCGCAAAGTGGGACAGGTGGTAACCCTATGTCACACTGTGGCCAATTGAAAAGGTGGAAACACAACTGTTGACTGTGGGGAGGCATTGTCCACAACAGTCGGACATGTGTAAGGAATAGCTTGGACGTAGGAAAAGGTGCCATCCTACCAATGAGTAGAACAGTTTGGCAAAATCCTGAAGGCAGCTGTATAATCCAAACGTGTATGTGACACAGTCGAACGGGTAGTACCCGGATACACCAACCAAGTAATGAAAGTGAAGTAAGGGCGTGTACCTATGTGCGTGAGGTATAGCATGTGGAAAGCAAACATGGCAGGGTAGTCCACACAACCATAAAGGTACCCGACACATGTAGGGTAGTCAATGTGTAACTCTGGCCATGTCATGGGCCAACAACCAAAGTAGTGCTCTATGGGGTGTGAGGAATTCGCATGTGAGGGGGTGGGTGTTTAATGGTAAATTCATCAAAGGCGATACTTGTGTCGTATGCAGAAAAGGTGAACCAGAGGTGTATGAGGGGGCAGCGGGTGAAGTGGAAAGAAACAGAACCTCATGTAGAAACAGCTGCAAGACAAGCAGACAGGCCATAGTGTAGAACACAATCCCACAAACATATGAATATGGAAATATGCGAGACAAATGTATAGATACGGCACCGTCACATACCCATAGATGGGTCCTGATGGAACTGGCCATAACAAACTCAACACACCTGGATGCATAATAGCCTACCCAGCATACCCTCCACAACACACAACCTGCCACCATACCAGAACGTCCACCAAATCTAGCCGTACTTGGTCCACTGGTTTGTTGCAGAAACAGCTACACACAGTGACCCTTACGCATATGAATTAGGTATTGTCACCCTAGGCAGTGTCAGGATTGCAAACCATGTATCCCCTGCAGGTAAAACCCCCTGCACATTTTTGTGAAGCCACAAAAATCTTCGGTATCTAACCTGTTTTGGTCTTGTCCAATTTTTGGGATATCCCTCATGGGATGACCAACTTGTGTAAATAGTAGAATGGGTATGACGACATGATGTCCAATCCAGTAGATATCTGGACACAAGTCAGAACGTGCAGTGGAGGTCCATGACACTGTCCAGCCCTAAGTGGGCATGCATAACCTACCACCCAGGATAAAATACCTTCCCGTGATGCACGTGTCCAGTCACGAATAGGAGGGAGACTATAATGCACACATTTGCAAAGTGGAAAACTGCATGAGGGTGAGGAAGACACTGATGTAAACAGGTCAACCCTGATCAAGTGTGAGGGGCACTGACTGTGTGCAGTCATGACTGACCATACCTGTCAACCTGTGTGAGCAAGATATCTGGACAGAGCCGTGAATATAAGTGAGACAAAGGTCCAAAAACAGGGACAATCTGTAAAGATAGCTCTTAGAAACATAGAATTTGATAGAATAACAGTTCGCACATTGGCATTAATGTCTGGAGTATGAAGTCTGAAACCCAACTGTCTGTCAGCACGTTCCGACTGCAGTCTTTAATGCTGAGCTACTGCTGTGCCAGAACACAACAGCATATTACAGAGGTCCATGCCATACCACTCAACTGTCTGGATATTCGCAGAATGACTAGGGTCACCACCTGTCCCACTTTGCGAGTAACAGTCCCTCTGTAGGCAGTTGTGTCCTGTGAAAAAAATCAAGACATAGCAAATGTCCTGAGAGTTTAGGACAATGTTATTTCTTAATTTACTTTAATAGTTGCATAAAACAGTTATTTTATATATGAATCCTCAATATGTTATGTGAAGTAGCATAAGCAATTCAAACTAGAATAAGCTATTATATGTACAAAAAAAGTTAAAGTTCTGTACTATGCATGGCTGTAGGTATGTTTTATCCTGGAAAATATGACATCTCTACAGAACATGTCCCACTTTGGGCAGTCGAAAAGGTGGCAACCCTAAGAATGACCACAGGTTCGCCCCATAGTGTTGGTGTGTGCCTCCAACAATCTGCACCAGTGTGGTAAATAGCTGAGGATTGACGTCACTAAATAATGAGAAATATCATAGGTTCATAGGTACATAGGTTGGTACTAGGCTATCAGCCCTAGGGCCTATACAAGCCTAGCCATAACAATTCCCTGGCTATTTCTTCCCACATTATTTACTTTCCTGGACCCCTGTCTAGCAGGGCGACTGACTTGATCCCTGGGGTGAATTTCCTTTCTCCCATCCAATCGTCAAGGTTCCTCTTGAAGAGGTCCAAAGAGGCACTCTGCTTGACATGTATGGGCAA